>NC_061116.1:35363469-35479566 GCF_002878395.1 Capsicum annuum
CAAAATAGGTATCACTGCCAACTTTGTAAGTACCCTAATGGTTCTTATCACAAGTCTGACAAAGAGGATAGGTGCGGGCACTGCTAATACTACCCTAAGACTTAGAGCCTAGTGCTCTATCTCTGAACTTAGGCACAGGAGCACTAGCTGAAGAAGGAGCTGGAACTAAGGACTTAGGACGAAACTGAGAATAGTTTCCTCCTTCTGATTTAGGCTGAGCAAAGTTGAAACTACATGTCTTTGCACTCTTATTCTGTTTCTCCCTCATCTTAACCTTTTTATCTTCTATTTGCTGAGTATGAGTCATAAGCCTAGCTAAAGTCATATCACTATTCAACATTGCAGACCTACACTCGTTGACCACACTATCGTTCACCCCAGAAACAAACTTACTCATCTTAGCCCTACTATCTGCAACCACATGAAGAGCATATCTGGCTAATTGAGTAAACTTAAGAGAATACTCTTTCACCGTCATGTTGCTCTGCCTGAGATTAATGAATTCTAACACCTTAGCCTCTCTCAGCTCTTGGGGAAAGAATCTATCTAAGAATGCAGTGACAAACTCCTCCCACTCAATAGGCCCTACATCATCTGGCCTTTCTGACTTCCACTGTTTAAACCTAGTATGGGCAACATCCTACAACTGCTATGCAGTTAGCTCAGCACTCTCGACAGGAGTAACCCCTATGATGTCTGTAACCTTTTAAACCTGATCGATAAATTCCTGAGGGTTCTCATCTGACTTAGACCCGAGAAAGAATGGAGGATTCATTCAGGTGAAATCTCAAATCCTAGATGCAGCTGAATTGGCCACTAGGTTGGCCGGAATAATAGCTGGTCATTTATTTTGAGCAGCAACTGATAGAGCAAGAGTAGTGAATACAACTCTTAACTCTGCATGAGAAATATGTTCGTCCAAGGGATCTTCTTGGACAGGCTAAGTTCTTCTCTTGGGAGGCATGTTCTGAAATAAAGAGAAGAAATAGATTAGACTGAGAGATTGACTTGAGTTTATGCTCACTGGCATGACATGAATGCTGAAATAAGAGAAACTATTCCTAAAACATATTATAGCCTCCTACACATAAATGTGGTGTGCAATATACCCATGCACAAGACTCTACTAGATGTGGCTTTCAGACTTCCTAGGACTCTATTAAACCTTAGGCTTTGCCAAGTTTGTAACGCCCCGAAGGACCACAAGCTAACCTATGACTGATATCTGTACCTGTATACTAAATAATATACTGTATAATTCAGAAACATAAACTAAAAGGCCATAAGGTTCAAAATTGTAACATAGGACCTGATAAATCATAACATATGGATGGGGTATGAAATACCTAAAACAACTAAAATAACTAACTGAACATGATAGTCTGGAAAGCCTCTAATTGACTGAACGGTCTGAATAATGAGTTGATGGGACATGTCCCTAACTAACTCCAACTAATAAATAAATTAATAAGATATTAAAGTAATGATCATGTCCTTAAAAATGAGGACTCACTTCTAGCTCTGACTGCTGAGACTGGAATCTACTGATACTTTGGAGCTCGTGTCTCTAAACCTATGGTATAAGACACCATAGCGCAAATGCGTCAGTACTTTTAATGTACTGGTATGTATGTGAGGTAAGTTGAATGCATGGGGTTCATATACATGAATAATACTGGCTAACTGACTAATATGAACATGAGAATACATGCATGCATACATAGTAACTATATCTGAAATCGTGATAACATGAGTTTACTGATAAATAATATGACTAATGACTGAGTTCTGATAACTGATAACATAAGTGACTGTACCTGACAGTCCTGAATCTGATGGAACAGTTGAGTTTTGTACTGTATCTGACAGTTCAGATTCTATAACATGAAACTGTGGGAAGTAGTCATCTAACCGACATGCCCCAAATGACGCATTATAGCTGAATTGGGGTCCAATTTGTACCCTGATTAGAAGGGTATCAGTACCGCACCACTGGTAAGGACAATATGTGAGAGACCCTCGGCTAGTAAATTACTCTAATGAGAACGGTGGGAACCCTCAACTAACAGGTTAAGCCACCTCATCTACCCTCAACTAGAAGGTATGATGTCTCAACCTATGCTGGCTACATAGTTCTGGAATGCAAGGATTGTTTCTAAGAATCACACCCTCTACTGGCAAGTGAGTTCCCATCCTTGGGTTCACTCGGTGCTAATTTCTACTCCTATCTGAATAGACACTGAACATGATTAACTGATCTGAACATAGACTGAATTTACTAAATTTTGTTAACTAACGGAATACTACTGATATATGACAACTGACTGAGTTCGTGAGATTACTGAGGTTATTGAATTACTGAGCTTTCCTGAGTCACATAACTGACTGAGTTCTATGGATCATGGCTTGACTGAGGATATCGTGAAAACATGACACTACCTCTAGGCATACAGCTAAATTGTGGGTTACAAGTAACCCTAGGACTCGATGGAAAGAAACTGACAAAGCATGACTTTCTTGAATACATGACCAATATTATGATCTATAATTCATTTATTGAGGCAATTCATCAAACATGTGATATGCATAAGCTTGTACATAAATGGGGATTTCATAAGATCATACTAATTGGGCATTTTTTTTCCTTCACATAGGTATTTAATCAAACACATGGTAGGCATAGTATATGTAGACAACATTATATAACAAATAAACATCAAGATTCAACGCTAATTTCATCATCCAAGGGTTTAATCATAAGTCCACATGAATCTACCTATATACTAATCAATTCCACATAAAATTAATCACCTAACATGGATTAGAATTCAATTGGTCATTATCAACATGAACAAAAGAAACCCAACATGAAATTCATAAAGAAATCCATACAATTGAACTTTGAAAAGAGATTCTTGGGCTTTATGGATGAAACAATTCCATGAATGAACACTATGCATACCTGGGTTGAGTTTCTTGAAGTTCTTGAACTTGAAGAATTTGAATCTCTTAGTTCTTAAAGAAGTTTTGGATTTTGTACTTAGGGATTAATCTTAGAAAGAAAACCCTAATTTTGTTGTTGTAGATGGATAATGAATTTTTGAGCTTTGGTCAGATATAATTAAGCATATAAACGGGTGGTAAAAGACCAAAAATCCCCTTTAAAATGACTTTAAAATAACTTAATAGAACATGCGATGGTGGGGTGCGACGGTTCATCGCTGGGTTGACGGTCCGTCGAACTGACCGTCACACTGGGACAAGAACTGGAAATTATTGTCTTGGTGTGATGGTGGGGTGCGATGGTCTATCGCTGGGTCGTCGGTCCTGACCATCACTTCTAGGTTGAATAGGGCCTTAATGTTTCCCTTGCAACGGTCCATCGGCCTGGGCCGTTGATCCTGGGCAGAAGGTAGTCACACTACCTCGCTGCAACGGTCATGGGAGACGGTCCGTCGCTAGTCCGATGGTCCATCAACCTCATGATCGCACCTAGGCAGTTTTACTGCCTTCTGTATTTCGGCCATAAAATTCTCTTCCGATGTCGGATTTTAATGAAATTGGTATCGATGGAAAGTTTATTCAATTTCCCACGTAATAAAAAGTGAAAATCTTAAAAATACCACGTGTACAAAAGTGGATTCATCTTTCAAAGAAAGCTTCTAACATTCTTGGGACAATTTCAAGCTAGGAAAAAGTACGGGGTATTACAAAGGACTTATAAGATGATGTATCGTCTTTAAAAATGGCCCAGTCGACAATTCAACAACGTTTCACATCTTACAAAAAACTTTGCTTAACACCTTTAAATAAGAACTATTTTCACACATGATTTTTTATTTCCTGTCTACCCAAGTGAAGTCCGGGACGAGGCTCATTAACTAGTTGACGACGTCAAGAAGAAGACACATCAAGGCCGAGGCACAAATCAACCTCCCTTTTACAAACTCACAATTTTTCTTTTATTATAGGATTAACAGGTACAAATGATAACAATCACTCCATCACGAGAGGCTAAACTGCTAATCTAACATCATGCCGAGAAGCCAAACAGCTAATCCGACAGTACAACAGATATGCTTTCTTATCACAACTTATTATTATTATAACGATTGCTTTCACTATATTGCTTAACCTTCGACATATACACATATATCTGTGCTAACTATGTTATCTCGTTGAGCTAAAAGTGCTAGGACTAACAAGTATAGATTATAGGAATCACCCTATCACGAGAGACCATACAGTCAGTCTAATGTCACATCGAGAGGCCCAACAATCGATCCAACATCATATTGAGAAGCCCAATAGTTGATCCAACACTGTATCGAGTGGCCCAATAGTCGATCCAATATCATGTCGAGAAGCCCAACAACTGATCCAATGCTGCATCAAGAGGCCCAACAGTCAATCCAACATCATATTGAGAAGCCAAACAGCTAATCCAATGCTACATCGAGAGGACTAACAGCTGATCCAACATCATATCGAGAAGCTAAATAGCTGATCCAATTCTACATTAAGAGGCCTAACAGCCGATCCAACATCATATCGAGAAGCCAAATAGATGATCCAACATTACATCGAGAGGACTAACAGCTGATCCAACACTACGTTGAGAGGCCTAACAACTGATCCAATATCATATCGAGAAGCCCAATAGCTGATCCAATGCTACGTCGAGAGGACCAACAGCTGATCCAATATCACATCGAGAGGCCTGATAACTGATCCAATAGTACAATAGATACACTTTCTAATTTCATCTCATCATTATTGTTATGGTTGTTTTCACTACATTGTTCAATCTTCTACATATACATCTATTTGTGCTAACCACTTTTATCTAGTCGAGCTAGAAGTGGTAATACTAACAGGTATAGATGAGAGGCCCAGCAGCCAATCTAACATTATATCGAGAAGCTAAAAAGCTGATCCAAAGCAACATCGAAAGGCCCAACAGCCGATCCAACGTCATGTCAAGATGCCAAACAACTGATCCAATGCTACATCGAGAGGCCCAACAGTCGATCCAATGTCGTATCGAGAAGCCTAATAGCTAATCCAACGTTACACCAAGAGGCCCAACAACCGATCCGGTGTCATATTTAGAAGCCAAATAGCTAGTCCAACGCTACATTGAGAGGCCCAACAACCGATCCAACGTCATATCAAGAAGCCCAATAGCTGATCCAACATCATATCAAGAAGCCCAATAACTAATCCAATACTACATCGAGAGGCCCAATAGCCAATCCAGCGTCATATCAAGAAGCCCAACGAATGATCCAACAGTATAACAGATACGCTTTCTCTACTCCCACAGTTACTTTATATCTATTAATTGCTTATCAATTACATACTCTAACCTTTTTATCTAGTATATAGTAAGGTACGCAGGTGACAGAGAAGGAGTAACAAATAAAAACAATTTTTGTTACTATTTTCAAAGTATCACTTTATTTGCCATACACCTCAAAAGCTCAAACTTGAAACTCACCTACTTTTTATTTTCACGCCCCTCCTCACGTCATTATTTCAAAATCATATTCATGTTCGTCTTAACGACCTATAACATCGTTGTTGAATGCCTGTCCTTTATCATTGACAATCTTTAATTACAAACGACCTAATTCTTGTAAAACTAAAGATATGTAGGCGACTTAAAATAGAAGTCTCAGCCACACTATTTTTAAAACCACCTCCTAGTATTTTAATCCCAACAAACTCTCCCTGGTCGGACAAAATTAGCAACTACGTCAACTTTCGTTGCTTAACAATTCTGTAATCATTCTCAATCAATAAAGGGGCAATTGTTGACACCCAGTTTTAACCGCCCGATATTTCTTTTAGGCTGCTATTTAGCAAAATTATTAATATCAAATATTAGTATTTTTTTTACATATTATTCTTATATTATATAAATAACGACAAACCACATTCATGATTCAAAAAATGTATAAATTATTTTATTATTTTTCAGTATAATTTTTTACAATTCAAATAGGACACTTTACATAATTTTATTAATTTATTGAATTATTCATAAATGTGCACACTCACAATTTACAAATACATTCTCTTTTATTATTATTATTGCTACTACTACTACTACTATCGATAATTTTTATATAATAATATTACGTAACATTAAGTTTTTACATGCATGATTATTTTAATATTGACATCTTATTATTTTTATCGTTATTACTATTATGCCTTTATCATTATTATTAAAATAACAGCCTAATTTAAATTCTAGCTAATTTTTATTCAATTAATGTAAATTTTTCTAATTTTAACTTTTAAAATTATTCTAATCTCAGCCATTGATTAAAATCGACCCAACGGCTAAGATCAGATCAGCCTCTCTTTTCTTTTAAACAATAAACAAAACTATAATCCAAAACATTTTCTCTAAATTGACCCACCTCCCTCTCTTTTTTCTCTCTACCCCTCTTCTCTCCTTTTTCTCTAAATAGAACCAACGCCGGTAGCCATACCATCACCACCGGCGAGTCACCAGCGGACCCAACCCCCAAAAACCAACCACCTTCTATCATCATCTCCATCAACACCGACGAAACCAACTGAGATGCCATCCAGCCACCACCTCCGCCACCAGCAAACCCGAATCAAACGTCGGATTCTCCTCTTCGTCACATTCAGAAGCCGTCGTTGCCTCCTCTCCATCGCCAGTAGCCACAATAATAATAACAATGGCGACCAACCAAATGGTCCCTCCGACCACCAGCTTCCCCAACTGCCGCCTCCACCATTCAGCCGCCGCTGTCGTCTCCCAGTACACCCCATGACACTGCCGCCGACTAAAAAGCAATAGCAGCCACCATTCACCGCCGCCACCTTACCCACTGCTCCTCTGACAAAGTACGTCGGTGACCTATCTTTCAAATGGAAAATAATGAATTAAGAATCCATATCTGGGTTTGAATTCTTATTTAAATTTTATGTCTAAATTTTAATCATCTTTTACCCATTCTTTTCTTTTTCGACAGATTACGTGATATGAAATTGACAAAACTTAATGAATACTTTGGTTTAATTTCTTGTGATTTGAGCTTGTTAACTTGTCTAGACTATCATATGTAAAAAGCTCTAAATTTCATGCCTAGGTGCTACTTTTTGAGATTCTTGTTTCTCCGATTGTTAGCTGAAGTTGTCATTTTATGAGTATGATGAAAATACATCATGTTACTACTTGCTCACTGAATTTTAGCATGTTTTCCTTTTAATTTGGCATATTTTGGTTAATTAGTTAATCCGGGATTGCTAGAATCAGTATGTTATAGGACTTAGTTTCATAATTGTATGGTTAGTCCAATTTTTGGTAAACTCCTTGATTTCATTATTCCTTCACTTATCTGCCTTTATTTGATTTAGACAGATTTTCTTTATTCATTTATTTACGGTAAATTTGACACAATTTACCTTGATTATGATGATTGTTACCTTATTGTTTCGGTTTATTTATTTAAGGAATACATATATAAGTTGCTGATTAATTATTTCTCTAAATATTAGCTTTTCCTTTTATTTTCTTTGGTTGAATTTGACATAATTGATTATATTATTTATTTAAGAAAATTTTCTCTTAATTGATTGATTAGCATATTTTCCCCTCATTTTAATTGATTCTGTTTAATAATTGATACTAGAATATTTTATACCATTGATTAATTTTATTAGCATATTTTCTTTCTCCTTAATGGATTCTAATTGATTTTTTAGAATGATCCATTTTCCTTTCTCACTGTTGTTAATTGATCCTCACATATTTCTCTTCCTTTGAACTCTTTATCAACACCACTATATAAATAACCTCACTTTTCACTTAATGAAAAGACATTCACTCCCTACTCTTTATACTCTTATCCACTCTCTGGATAAACACAATTCACAGTATACAGATAGCTCATGTGTTATTGACTCACGACAACATATATTTTCTTTATACAAAAAGAGTAAAATATTTCAAGTGTTCACCTTACACACTTGCTGTAATTGCTTTATCTAAAATCTTTATTATCGTTTACTGTTCATGGGTAAGTATCGAAACGATGCGTCCATTTTCTTTGTGATGGTTTTGATCCATTAGAGAACATGCTATAGAAGTTGTTCGATTTGTGTTTCTATGACTTTTTTAGGTTTGTGTATGGTGTCCTTGCCTAGCTTGGTTGTTTCATTCGTGTCTAACAGGTACAACTAGATGTTTCGGTATTTGAAGAGTTGTCCGAGAATGCTGGGAAAGGATATCTATTTGTTTAGTTCTTTCATTTTTATTATTTATTTGGTCTGTAATTTATTGTATAAACATTATTCTTATGTAATAATAAATTTGGGGACTGCTCGGGAGGCGGGGACTTACGTGCTCTATGAATAGTATAGATAGGCACAACTTAGACTTTATGTGTGTTACGTGCTATGTGGATTATTTAGGCACACAAACCTAGGAGTTATTAACACATGAATCATTTATACACTTAATCTATGGTTTATCAATTGATCCGCTTAGAATTCTTGATTTCAAGACCGACATACTAATTAAATTGACATTAAGCATATTAATATATTTTTAGCATATTAGCATATTAAATTGACTTTAAGTATGATCTTTAGCATGTTAGTATATTAAATTGACTTTAAGCATGATCTTAAGCATGTTAGCATATTAAATTAGATTTAAGTATGTTAATGTATTTTCAACCTGTAAAACAATAGGGTTAAATAATTTTCAGCATGTTATACATTAAGCTAAGCAGTCTTAATAAGTTGTTGTATGTTTTAGCATGTGAATTTAAGCATGTTAGTATCCTTGAGCATGTTAACAATTAATCTTCTGCATGTTAATACATTTTAGCATGCCAAAACAGTATAGTTAATGCATTTCAGCATGTTAAAACCGTATTTCTACATAAAACAATTAAATTTCAGCATGTTAAAACTGCGTTTCTACAGAAAACAATTAATGTCCAGCATGTTTAAATATTAATTAAAGGCAATTTCAGCATGTTAACATGAAATTCTTGCGCATTATCCTATTTTCCAGTATGTTAAAACTAAGTTTAGGAATTGTTACCATGTTAAATGCTAGAGTAAGTACGTCATTACATTCCTTGGCATGCTGACATAAATTTCAGCATGATAGTATGTGTTCAATATTTTTATTTCCTACACTAGTTCACTTGTCTCACAACAAACTAATGAATATCATTCCCTAATGTATCTACATTATTTCGACATGTTTGTTTGCTATCCTTGTTTGAAATAATTGGACAATTATTTCTCATCAATAACAATTACTTCTTGCATAGATACCATGTCTAAAGGCTTAACTATCTTTTACACAATTAATTAACATTTTTATTTTGTCACGTTTGCTTTGACATGGCGCTTTATTCTCATGAATTTTTACCACATTATTTTAAATGTTTTGACAAGTACTTTTCAGTGAATAATTGTGTGACCCTTAGATATCATGCCTATAGGTTAATGTCACAAAATCAATAATTGTCTGTCTTTGCATGTCAATCACATTAATCAACTTTAATTAAACAAGAGGCTAACTTAGAACAATTGTGTTCTATGTGAGGTCCTACTTGCTACCCACTTGAGTCTTAGAAAAACATAGCCTTATTTGTCTAGACCACAAATCTGAATTACCAAAGCCTAATGCCTCTTGGGAAATAGGTGGAACGATAATTATTAATGAAGATGATAGATTTATCCTTGTCTTAGATTACCTTAGAGTCAACAACTAGCCTAGGAGGGGTAGGACAGATAGTCTGTAACACCCCGCATTTTGAGCTAGAACGAAAACTATCTTTTCTACGTGTAGATGTTCCAAAAACCATAAATCCTATGCAAATTTGGTATGTTAATAAATTATGTAGTGTGGTAACCTATTTGAGCATGAATTGAGATCATAGAGATCCCCTAACTCAAGGTCAAGTTGAAAGCTTTCCTTTCATCCGATTTTTAGTGAGCCTTAGCAGAATCCAGCCCCCAGTGATGACATTTTTGATAAGTTATCACAAGTGTGATGACTTATGACTAATGTCATCAGCCTTAGGCAGAAATTCATAAATTCAAGCTCCAAGTAACGACACTTGTGATGACTTAACACAAGTCTGACGACTTATCACAAATGTCATTAGCCTTAGATTTTCAGCAACTGGGAAGCAGTTTAGTAAGGGTATTTTGGTCTTTTTCCTTCACTTCCCACGACTTATAACCCTCAAGGAGCGTATTATCTTCCATTCTCTTTAGTTAAACATCTCAAAATTCTCTACACACTTTCAACCATAAGGTTAGGGTTTCAACATAAAAACCCAATTATCTAGAGATTCAACCGTGAGAATTCGATAATTCTTGCATATTTGAATTTCTTGTTAAGAGGGCTATGAGGGACACCTAATAGTTTGTGAATAACCTTTCGGAATTTTTGAAGTCATCCAAAAGCTCCAAGTTTAAGGTATGTGGTTTTGAACAAGAACACCTTTTTGTTCTTGTGCCCAAAAGTTATATATTTTTATAAAGTATTTCGTAAACTCATGGAGAATTCCTATCATGTTATTATATTGTGAGTTTTATGAAACTATGTCTTACCCAAGCTTTGAGTTGTAATATTATTATGCATATTAATGTTTTAAATTGTCAATTTATGGTTTAAGTTGCATATTCAACGTCTATATCATGGTTTGAGAATTTCAAGTCCTATTGTTGTGAATTGAACTTTATGGTTAAAGCATGAGTTTGAGAATGAGATGTTTGTGATTTTTAAAGAATATCAAGAAGTGAGTTTTAATTGTACGTTAAGATAGAAATCCACATTCTTGAGTTTGAAGTAAAGGGGATGTGTTTTGGCTCCCATTAGATATATATATATATATATATATTTGAATTATTTTAAGGTGGATTTTTTTAAAGTTCTGAGCTAAGTAATGGAGTAGTATTTAGTACCAAGTTGGGCGTGATTCCGAGATCTCATGCCCCAGAACTACGTGCCCCCGTATGTTCTTGATATGCCCCAAGTGGGTTAAGATAGTGATCACTAAAGTTAAGATTCTATACGATGGCAAGGATAGAACAGCTCTTCTCAACGTGGGTAAGACGTTGGACTCCATGTAGCTCACATGGTTTATGTTGGTTAGTAGAAACTTCCAAAGTAGTCCCCCACTCTATCTAAGATACAAGTAAATGTATTTTGAAAGCTATGAGTCCAAGATTTCTAAGGCTCTCAAGTGTCAAAATCTTTAAGTTTCCAAAGAAGCTCCTAGTTTTCATGATATTAAAGTGTATGCTCTGAAAGATATTATTTTAAGACTTTATCTGTCTTACAAGTTTGAGAATAAAGAAAGAATGTAGAATTAGAATGAAGTGCAATGACTCACGTGATTTACATTACCTATTTTCTTATTCATGATTATGATGATTTTAATTCAACTATGTGAGTCATCTATACTAGCATGCATGTTTTCTATAAGGATTTATGATATTGATTATTTAATTGCATGCACCCCCATATACTCAGTACATTCCCAAAGTGCTAATCCACATATACGTTTATGTGCTACATTGTCTCATAATGTAGGTACAAGACTTAGTATGCACATTCAGATTCAGTCAGCGTGCAGCTTCCAATCAGCAGGTGATGAATCCTTTTGATTCAAGGGTTTGAGCCAGATAGATAATTTAAGAAGTTCTTTATTTTCCTATTTCAGTCGTATTGAGTTAGGATAGTTGGGATTCATGACCTGGCTATCTAAAGTCAGTACTAGTAGAGGCTTCATAGACATTCAGTAGAGTTAATGTATTCGGTTTCAGTTTTATTTTGGTAAAAGCAGAGTTGTAATCTTGTAAAGTTCAGATTTGTATTGATCAAGTTTAGAAAAGTTTATGTTCTCGCTGATTTTATACAGATTTAAGCATTTTATTCAGTTGCTTATGAGTTATGCTAGTAGAAGGGTTAGATTGGGGTTACTTGTGACCCTAAGCATCATGTGATGTCTCGGGACCCGATTTTGGGGCGTTACAAACTTAGTATCAGAGAATAGAGTTTAAGTGTCCTAGGGTGTCTGTGAAGCCCTGTCTAGTAGAGTCTTTCAGAGCTATATGGAGACATCTGTACTTTTCTTCGAAAGGCTATAGGGTATTTAGGAAATATCTCTATTCTTTCAAGTCTTAGATCGTGCTATAGAAATGTTCTTTAAGAAACTTATATAGATTCTCATCTTACTCTATCTGAGATATCTCTTCCTTATTTTTAAGGTATCAGAAATAATCAAGCTTAAATCTTTACAGATAGTGCTTTCTCAGACAGTCTCCACAGATAGTTATTGAACTGTAAGTGAGCTAGAAAGTATCCCATTAGTGCTTGAGTTCCAACGATTGAAGTGCTTTATTCATGATTCGTAAAAGTCATGCACTAAGCCCAAGTCAGATGTACTTCCAGATTCCTCCTCAGAATCTATAATGTAAAGCTATACTTCTCTATCTATGTATTATTCTTGAGATAGCATGATTAGTAAGTTCGTGTTCCTCCCCAGATAACGCTCTCAGATTGTCTAGCAAAAATCTTTAGAAGTCACACAAAGCGGCTTGAGAGTAGCATTCTAGTGTGTTATAAGTCTCTCAAGATCAGAGTTATGTCCTCACTCTTATGAGTCATGCAAGTAAGACAGAGTAAGATGTGTATTCTTAGATCATTGAATATTATGTGTCAAGTTTCTATCTCTTGTAACCTTGTTATCATTGTTTTGTTGAAAAATCAAAGTCTAGTGAAACCGTGTGAGGCCTATTTTGATTCACTAGTAACTTGTTGTGCATCTTATTATTTTTGTGTTGGTTGAAACTTATAGAGCTACGAAAGAAGTTTAGGTGTATAGATAGGTGGATAGTAATGATGTGTAGAAGGAGGATGTGGTAATGGATTATAAATAAGATAGGCCATATGATTATGATTGATTATCGTTATTATGGGGTTCAAGTGGGCTAGTTATTCTTGATGTTTTATTCTATAGCTTCCAAGTGAGAATAGTGTTATATATTAAGTTTGAACGATTGGTGGTCATGAAGGTATGTGATGATTTCTTGGCTAATAATACTAGTTATAGGGAAGTAATATAATAGGCTTGAACAGTGTATGCAAGCGCATAAGTTTACTTGATTCGTAATCAAGTTTGACGTTATATGTATGATGCGGAAGTACACCCAAGGTGCTATGGGGCTGCATTATTTTATTGGAGGATTATTGCATATTGTGGGGTTGGTAGTACCGTTGAAATGTTAGGTGGAGAAAGACTAGTTAATAATGAGTAATGTTCTTAATTGCTAAGTTAAGGAGTTTGATTGAAGATGTTGAGCCTTTTTAAGTATGAATGTGATTCTCATGGTTTAGAAACATAAGTTTACAAGCGTGATATTGGTAGACTATGACAGAAGTTGTATGGTCCATCAAAGGTTTGGAGATACCCATATTAAGCGTTAGAATCTAAGTTTGAAATTTCAAAGATTTATCTAAAAGGAATAAGAGTTGAAGCACTAAATAGTGTGCACTCTAACTATGGGGATGCTCATGCAGATTCAAAGTTAGTAAGTGTTCAAGTAATATATGATGACTATTAGAGCTATAGAAAGATAGGGTGTAGCTCATAAGTGAGTATTAGAAGTTGGTTTTACACTTTCAGGTGTAGTATTTTGGGTTAAATTCTTTTGTTCATGTGTGTTGCTATATCCCAGACTCTAGAGTAAAGTGATTGTAGTTAGACTAGAGTTTATATAGCGGTTCACAGCCTTAGAGTGATGGCTTACATCTAAGGGGGAGATGATAGAACAAGTAACCAAGTCAAGACTTTAAATTCTAGTAGATATACCAGTAAGTTGTAGAATAGCTGTGAGAAAGATTAATGCTTGACCCAATCTTATTTCAGTATTTTTAGTTGTCTCAATACCTACTCATGCCTTACGTTCAGTTCCATGATCTTAATTCATGTTCATGCATATGATGGAGAATTATGTACTCTCCTAGTTCTCAAAAATGAAGAGTTCCAATTCTTTCAGCAGTTGGAATCACATTCCATAAGTTATGAACTTCAAATTCAAGTCATGAAGCTCATGACTCATGTACTCAAGCTTTACAGTATGCTCAGTTCAAGTACTCAAGCAATACTTTTAATGATCAGCAAAATTCGGATTTATATCTTGCATGTCCTCAGATCATACTTCTTTGATAAGTCTATGATGCTATATATTCTATTCCTCAAGCCTCAGTTGAGTGTCAAGTTATTCATAGTATCCCCTCATATTTTGGGCCCTCATGTTCTAACCTTCTATTACCTTTCCTTCGGTCAATATAGTGATGATAATCAGTTGTTTGGATGGGAGAGAGACTAAATATTTCTTGTTACTGCAAGATCATTGTATGTTTTTTTTAGCTAAGGCAGTAAAGTGTGAAGTAAGATTGAAGACAAGTCTTTAATACCCGTCATAGTTAGTCGAAGTTTTATATGAGATGTTTGGGTAGTTGAAATCTTATGTATGTCTTCTTAGGAGTAGTGCATGGAAGTTGTTCTTGATAGAGGTTTGTAAGTTGTGACAAAGGTATTTTAGGAGAGTGTGTTTAGAAGTGCATATGTGGTTATAGAAGTGAGGCTTGAACATTATGTTTGTATATTTAGATGAATGCACAGCACATTAGTAAAATGTCTAGTACGAGGTTGAATGTGGTTGTTGGAGTAGTAATGAGGATTTTTATGAGATGAGAAGTTGTGAAGTGCACTAGTAGTACAGTGTTATGTGGTGTACCCTATGATTGTGGGTTATGATTGAAGATGGTGAGGGAATTTAGTTCAGTTTAGACATGAGTAGAAGGAAATATCAACATCCTTGTTAGACTTAGAAGATGAATCAATAAGTATGGTTTTTAGGGTAAAGGAATAGCTGATAGAATATTTTAGAAATGTGTCTAAGTTTTAAGTAAGGTGTTGCATTGCCTAGAGCCTAGTAAATTCTACCCTAGTATATGATTCAAAGGTCTATGATTCCAAGCAATGGAATTGTAGCAATATTGTAATCCCTTATTCAGATGTCCTGTTCAGATCTTGACCAAAAATTCTTGGCTCCTTCAAATCGTTAGAACTCTCTAGAGGGGTATTGAAAAACCCTCCACTTGAGCATGAGTATCTAGTATGATTCAGTTTGGATAGACAGCAGTTCAGTTTAACAATCAGGCACATAGATTTCTATCGATTTCCATTTTTTTGAACTAGCCTAGTTTTACTAGCTGAAGTTTCATAAGTATGGTAATTCCAAAATAGTTTCGCTATTGCGAATTCAGCTCAATATATGCATCAGGCATCAGTTTCAGAATTCGGATATCTAGCCATGATTCAGTTCATAAATATTCATCAAACGATCTTCGTTTTCCAAGTATTCCAGCTCAAACATTGTGATACCCATTGTGTGATCTTAGCCTTGTTTTCTCATGATTTATGCCTGCATAAACTATCACCTCATAGTCTATAAGTAAGATCACACCATGAGCACATCAAGTAAATTATAAACCCTCAACATGAGTCAGCTCTTTAAAAATAAGTAAAAAGGGCAAGTTATCTCAGATTCAGACGAAGGTAACAGCCTTCGTCATTCAGCCCCTCTCTAATCAAAGATTCAGTTAGATAGCTATTCTTATCATGAGTATATGCATTCATCGAAGTATGCCAAAGTTTAGAAAGATATAGACTCAGTTTAATAAGTTATTTCAACTGTGTATCCTCACTTTTCTCTATATTCTTAACCTAAAGAGCAACATTCGGGGACGAATGATCCCAAGGGGGAGATAATGTAACACCCCACATTTTGAGCTAGAACAAAAACCATCTTTTCTATGTGTAGATGTTCCAAAATCCATAAATCCTATGCAAATTTGGTATGTTAATCAATTATGTAGTGCGGGAACCTATTTAAGCATGAATTGAGATCATAGATATCCCCTAACTCAAGGTCAAGTTGAAAGCTTTCCTATCGTTCGAGTTTTAGTGAGCGTCGAAACTTAAGTCAACTTCAATCGACCATAATTACTTGTATATGATGAACTGGGTGGCCTACTATATATCAAATGAAATCTCTTCGAATTATCTTTCCAACGATATCAATTTCGTCTAAATCCGATACCGGAACAAAAAGCTATGCCCATTTTACTCCAGCATGTCAGCCTGAAAAACTGAATGACGACATTCGTGATAACTTATCACAAGTGTGACAACTTATCACGAATATTGTCATCCTTAGTCAGAATCCATCCCCCAGTGATGACATTTCTGATAAGTTATCACAAGTGTGATGACTTATGACTAATGTCGTCAGCCTTAGGCAGAAATTCATAAATTCAAGCTCCAAGTAGCAACACTTGTGATGACGTATCACAAGTCTGACGGCTTATCACAAATATTGTCAGCCTTAGATTTTCAGCAACTGGGAAGCGGTTTAGTAAGGGTATTTTGATCTTTTTCCTTCACTTCCCACGACTTATAAACCTCAAGGAGCGTATTATCTTCCATTCTCTTCAGTTAAACATCTCAAAATTCTCTGCACACTTTCAACCACAAGGTTAGGGTTTCAACATAAAAACCCAATTATCTAGAGATTCAACCGTGAGAATTCAATAATCCTTGCATATTTGAATTCCTCATTAAGAGGGATATGAGGGACAACCAATAGTTCGTAAATAACCTACCGGAATTTTTGAAGTCATCCAAAAGCTCCAAGTTTAAGGTATGTGGTTTTGAACAAGAACACCCTTTTGTTCTTGTGACCAAAAGTTACATATTTTCGTAAAGTATTTCGTAAACTCATGGAGAATTCCTATCATGTTATTATATTGTGAGTTTTATGAAACTATGTCTTACCCAAGCCTTTTGAGTTGTAATATTATTATGCATATTAAAGTTTTAAATTGTCAATTTATGGTTTAAGTTGCATAATTCAACGTCTATATCATGTTTTGAGAATTTCAAGTCCTATTGTTGTGAATTGAACCTTATGGTTAAAGCATGAGTTTGAGAATGAGATGTTATCTAAAGTTAGTACTAGTAGAGGCTTCATAGACAGTTAGTAGAGTTAATGTATTTAGTTTCAGTTTTATTTTGGTAAAAGCAGAGTTGTAATCTTGTAAAGTTCAGATTTATATTGATCAAGTTCAGAAAAGTTTTATGTTCTCGCTGATTTTATACAGATTTAAGCATTTTATTCAGTTTCTTATGAGTTATGCTAGTAGAAGGGTTAGCTTGGGGTCACTTGTGACCCTAAGCACCATGTGACATCTCGGAACCCATTTTCGGGGCGTTACATAGTCATTCGGATGTGATGATCTCCAGAGACATTACACTACATTTGACATTGTTACTTGTTTAAGAATTCGGCCGGTGGGTCGGATAAGGATTAAACAAGTTGGGGTTCTGATCCGAATGAGGACCAAACATTTCTTTGTTTGATTTGATGATTTCTTTGTTTTCTTTACATTTACTTTACATGCTTTTTTGGGGTAGTTTAGGTCCTTATAATTAATAAATATTTTCTTATAAATTATTTTTCCTTCTTTCTCCTCGCTTCTCTACTTTACATTATTTGTTATCTTTTTTATCACCACCTCGTTAATAATTAGAAATAATAAAATAACATGTTTGTTTATTCGTTACTTTTTCACTTAGTCAACATTTAAGTTAATAATAAAACAAGAGACCTTTATTTGATCACATAGAATCCCCATGTAAAATACGAATTCGGTCGGGATCCATCTTTGTAGACTTCGAAAGGTTCCTAACACCTTTCTTTCGAGGTAATTTGAACCTTCACTCGAATTTTTGGTGAACTAAGATGAAAATAGGTTCGCAGTTAGCCTAGATAGGTGTCCTAACGCGCCTTAATATGTTAGGTGGAGATTTTTCACATCCCTTAAACAAATCCCAAAAAGAGTGTTGACGTTGAATCCCATTTTTTACTAGAAAAATGGGGCGCGACATTTATAACCTTAGGCTCTGATACCAAGTTTGTAATGCCCCAGAAATGATTCTCAAAATATCACACGATGCTCAAGACTACGAGTAGCCTTAGGCTAACCCTATCTGCCTTCTACTAAATCTGAATCTCATAATAGGAAAATAGAGATATATAATCTAAACTAAAATGCAGAAATTTGTCTGAGCTAAACTAAAATTATCTGAATATAATATCTGAAAATACTAGACTCTAGAGTTTGGATAATCAATACTTGAAATCTGAATCATATCTAGCAGTCTGACAAGACTCCACTACTAGTAACTAGAGAGTCACTGGGAAAAACTCCCGACTGACTCGAATTGTCTGAAAATACTGAATCATCTATACTAATAAGATGAAAACTGAATAACTGGATCCTCAAATTATGAAGACACCAACTGTCCGAATGCAGATCAAGATGTTCGAAAATACTCACGCTGCTGAAACTGAGCACCTAATCCTACATTAGGAGATAATGTAGCACATAGATGTATATATGGATCAGTACTTTTGGATTGTACTGAGTATATGAGGGTGAATGCACAAGTAAATAAATAACTCAATAGTACTATAAATTTGTAAAAGAAGGCATGCTAAATGTAGATGACTCACATAAGCTGGAATATCTGAAAACTAAAAATCATAATCATGAATAAAAAAACATATTGCATAAATATAGTGAGTCATAACATTTAGTTCTAAAAGTTGTACTGGTATACTGTCTGTAAACCATGCTGTCTAAGTGTATAAAGGACTCACTTTTATATCTGAAAACTGAAAGCTAAAATCTGTAGCTAAGAGCTTATATAAAGCAATATCTGAATAAAATTGTGAGCCTTTACACTTAGTTTCAAAAAAAAAACTTTTCTGTCAAGACTATTCTGTTCTGAATCTATAGTCTGTAGGCTTTAGGGAATTCTTTTTAAAAACTATTCTGCAAGGGAGGTTCTTCTAACAGCTATCATATTATCCAACGTCTAGTTCCCTTATGGGAAAACCTCATGTTGGGGAGAGGTGTCATACTCTTGCCAAGGAGTATAACCTAATCTAAGTGATCACATCTGTATTTGTCTTCCATATAGAAATGGGAATAATCTAATAATCTGAACTTATGTTGGGTCGTAGTTCTGGGGCATGTGAACATACCCAACTCGGTGCTAAATGCTACTCCCTTTAATCAGTATGCTCATTCTGTTGGAAATTCACTTTAAAACTAGTATAGTGGTTTATAATGAAAACCCACTATATATCTGTCAATTAAAACTGTAACTAAGACTGTAAAGGGGATTCCATGTCTAAGATGAGATCAAAAGATCAAATCTTTATCAAAATCTAAAAATAAACAAGTTATAATGTTCTTAAAGCACAATCATTCTTGAAATATCAACATTCAAACTAGGGCTTAATAACCCATGCATCAAATTCATATCAAATCATAATAAAGTTCAAACTTAATAATGAAAGCATTGAAATTCAATTCTAAATCTGGAAATTTACGCATGAAAATACAAAAATAGCTATGCAATTCATCATCTAAATCACTTACAAGCTCGTTATCTTCAAATAGCAATATTTGGGTATGAACCCTAAACTAAAATTTATGTAACTTCATATTAAAAAAATCAACTTTAAAGTTAGTTTTGGGTACAAGGATGAAAGAATTACCCTTGTTGAAAGTTGCACATACCTTAATTGAAGAAATTGATAAAGGAGCTTGAACTTAAATTCCTATTTGTCTCTTGAAGATAGATTCTTGAAGTTCTTGAATTGAGAATCTTTAATTTCGAGCTATCTTGAAAAAAGAATGGTGGAATTTGGATTTCTTGGAGATGAAGGTTTGATGTTCTAGGGTTTCTTTGAGAGGAAGTTGATGAAAAGTGAGCATAATAGGCTTAGAATAGGTTTAATCCTACATTATTCACGATTTGGGGCTTGGGAAAAGACTAAATTGCCCTTTTAAAATTTTAATCGAAACTAAAAATCTTGATTTTTCCTCCCACCGCGTTGCACCGCTATCGCGGTGGCTTACAGAAAAAGAGACAATTATCATTTTGGCCTCTAGCGCGATGCGGTGAAATCGTGTTGCGTTACTGGAAAGGGATGAGTGTGATTTTGCACTCCACCGTGATACAGTGTCTGTCCAATTGAGAATTTTGGCATGATACAGGCTAATCACAGTGAGCTACTAGAATGGGATGAATGGGAACTGAAGCTTCACCGCAACGCGGGCCAATCGCGGTGCTTCACTGGAATTGAACAATTGAGAATTTGTCCTTCACCGCGATTCGATGCTTATCACGGTGATCTACTACTTTCACTAAAATTCCCATAACTTCTTAACTGAGTATCGAATTAAGACAAAATTGGTATTGTTGAAAAACTGAGCCAATTATCTACACATTGGTGGGTCTAGAGCTTGAAATTCTATATGTATCAAGAGTTATTCATTTTTGAAGTTGACCCTTGATATTTTAGGATTTAAACTGGGCTATAAAAAGTATGGGGTATTACACGGGCGATCCAACATGAGTACAATAATATTTTGGAGAGTGTAAGCAAGCATAGAACTAAAGTAAGGAAAAACTCCTATTTTTCATCCCCACTTTTTACCTTGGTTTCAGAATGAGGGTGAAATGTAAATTATTCTTTCTTTCATGTTCTGGAGAGTGTAAGCAAGCATAGAACTAAAGTAAGGAAAAACTACAATTTTTCATCCCTACTTTTTACCTTGGTTTCAGAATGAGGGTGAAATGTAAATTATTCTTTCTTTCATGTTCTTTTGAAGGATGCCAAATTTATCGGTCTACCTTCACTCTACCCCCAACCACCATAAGGAATTTTGAAGAACAACACGCATAAGCTCGCAAGCTTTCCACGTGCTTAATTTTAATATAATTTTCTTGCTTTCCTTCACTCTTTATGCAAAAAAAATTGTAATGTCTACTGATCTTTTATTTGTTCAGGACTTTAGGAGCATTGTGTGCTGATGATTCAAGTACTGTTGGGCAGTTTCTATAGCCGATACCCCCAGACCTCCCACGTGGCCCCCTTTCTCAATTACTACTCTCCCATTGTGCTTCATCTATTTCCATTCAAGTATTTAGTGTTGTTTATCACCTATAGAATGGTTATCTGTATCCATTGATGTATCAATTATAGCTAGATACTAAATTATTAGCAATTGAGAAGTCTTCAACTTTAGCATCAGCAGTTTTAATTGTTTTTTAGCCCAAAATGCTACTTCTAAGTTTACAGTTTCTTTGATGACAAGTTGCAATATTTGTCCAATTGGCTTTTAGATATAACATTAGAGCTATTTAAAATGGCAATGTCAATGATGTTCATTTGAGAAAGAGCAAAGGAAATCTTTACCTCAGAAAGAAAAGAGAAAATGAGAAGTCTCCCGACAAGAGTTTGGAAGCTTCTAGGTATATCTCAAACTTAGAAATGGACCGAGTCAGATCAATTATAAGAACTGGGCCCAACATAAGATTGGGCCAACCTTCCAATTTGAACGACTTAAATCATCAACGCACTAGTCCATATTAGTTCATAATCAGAATATGTTTTGTTAGTAAAAATTATAAATAACATAATATTCTTGTTTTGATAACATAATATTCTAACTACGTTAGTTACATTAGAGATAAGGTAGTTAGAAAGTATTTTTATTTACATTTTGATACGCTGTAATGAGCATAAATAGGATAACTTCATCAATGAAAAACTCACTCAAAAATTTTTCAACTTCTTTCTCATTAACTTAGTAAATTTCTATATGGTATCAGAGACTTATTAAAGATCCTGCCTTTTAGTTTCTTCAATATCAAGCACCACCTCTGAGTCACCATCAATTCCTTTTGGATCCAAAGTATTGGATCAAAGCAACCCTTACTTTCTTCACCCATCTAATTCACCAGGCATGTCCTTGGTGAACACCACTTTTAAAGGAAAAGCTATAGTGGATGGATAAGATCTATCCTCATTGTGCTCTCAGCTAAAAACAAACTGGGATTTATTGATGGAAGCTGTAAAACTCCATCTCTTAGAAGTCCAGATCTACAATCATGGATCAGATGCAATGGTATATTTACCAGCTAGTTACTGAATTCACTATCTAGAGATATTGCTGACAGTGTGCTCTATTTCAAATAGATGAGGAACTTTGTAGAGATCTTGAGGATAGGTTTGTCCAATCTAATAGGGCCAAATAATATCACCTACAAAAGGAAATGAGTGAATTATCATAGGGGACATATGATATTGCAACTTACTATACCAAAGCAAGGGTATGGGATGAGTTAGATACTTTATACATAAAAAAACACTTGTTCTTGGAATTGTGATTGTGGTGGTAAGGTGAAACTAACAAAAGCACAACAAGATGAAAGACTCGTCTAGTTTCTTATGGGATTAAATAAGTCTTATGATGCTGCAAGAAGTAACATTTTAATAATTTCATCCATGCCTTTTGTGAGTCTTGCTTACTCTCTCCTTATTCAAGATGAGAAACAAACAGAGATTTCTGTTTACTCTAACCCTGCAGGAGATCACTCTTCCTACTTGGTCACTGATGGGAATGCATCTTCTCAGTACCTTTAAGGTAATCTGAGAAGCAATAACCCAAAAGACAGATCTAAAAAGGTCAACACATCTGTGACATGCTCTCACCATAAAAAATTTGGACACATTGTGGATAGATGCTACAGAATTATTGGTTTCCCTAATAATTTTAAATTCACGAAGAATAATAGGGTACAAAACACCGTGAGGAGCAACGGTGTCTTTCAATCTGACTCACTTTATTACCCTAGTTCTCTACCTAATTGTGTAGGTTAAGTTGGAAACCACTTAACTGCTGAACAATTTTCTCAGTTAGTTAGCCTATTAAATCAAGCCAAGGTCTCTCAACCAGATATTGCTCTTGCTGATACTGCAGCCACAACCACTACTGTTGGTAATGGTTCAGTTTTATGTTTGCTTTCTTTAAATTCTAACCCCTGGAATTTAGATCCATGGGTTACTCAACATATGTGTTTTGATTCAACCAAATTCGTTACTCTCACACATCTTAATCAGCCATTAATGTCACTTTGCCTAATTCTCTTAGGGTAAGATTTACTCACTCAGGAATTGTGATTTTGTTTCCTGATCTCATTATTCAAGATGTTCTTTATGTACCTTTATTCAAGCTGAACCTACTATCAGTACACAAAATGTGCACCCAACTAGATTGTCTTATAACTTTTTTATCTACCAAATGTGTCTTGCAGGACCCTTCAATGAAAAGGCCTCTAATTCTTGATGAAATAAAGAATGGACTCTATCAATTATTCCCTTCAAGATTACAGTTCAAGAAAGATGCAATCTCTTTTTCCAGTTCTAGTTTTTCCTCTTGTAATTTCCTATCTAGTTCAGTTTCAAGCATTAGAAATTCTAATTTCAATTTATGGCATGTAAGATCGGGACATTTGCCTATTTCATCAATGAACAAGTTAGTTTCCTTTGATTGTAAGTATGATTCTAATTTTATTTGTGATGTATGCCATCTTGCCAAACAAAACAAGTTACCCTTTCTTCTTAGTCACATCAAAATAAAATCACCTTTTGAATTAATTCATATTGATACATGGAGTTCCTCTAAAAACTCAACGTACAATGGGCACCAATATTTCCTTACCATAATTGATGATTTTAGTAGAACTACTTTGACCTATCTTTTGAGTACTAAAGCTAATGCCTTCCCTAAAATAAGTTCTATCTATGGTTCAAAGGCAATTCAACTATCAAGTGAAAACAATTAGGTCTGACGATGCTCTGGAATTGTTTAAAGGAATTGCTGCCTCTAATTTTATACTTTCTCAAGGGGTTTTACATCAAACATCTTGCATTTCTACCCCACAACAAAATGGAATAATGGAGAGAAAGTATAGGCATCTTCTAGAAACTTCTAGGGCCTTGTTATTCCAATCTAATCTATATCTTTCCTATTGGGGTGACTGTATACTTACTTCTACTTTCTTAATCAATAGATACCCCTCCATGATTCTAAATGTAAAATCCCATATGAAGTATTATTTGGTCATCCTCATAAATATTAATTCCTAAAGGCCTTTAGTTGTCTTTGTTATGCCTCAAACTTAACTTACAATACATCAAATTTTTCACCTTGGGCCATTCCTTATGTATTTTTAGGACATCCACCAGGACAAAAAGGTTATAAACTACTATCTTTACAAAACAAAAAAAATCTTTGTTTCAAGGGATGTTCACTTTCATGAGACAATTTTTTCCTTCAAGTCAACTCCATATTCTACCTTAATTTTTTCCCTTCCACATTTAATCCCTGTAGATCCCTCTATTTTCTATTTTGAACCTAATCTAAATCCTACCTCCTCAGCTCCACTAGATACTTCTTCCCCTTCTTCATTATCTCCTTTTCTATTTCTGAACCTGTCTCTACTATACCTACTCCTGAACCTGCTTCTGATCTACCTAATATCCTTTCTCCTAATCTTTCTACCATTTCTGCTGAATCCAAAAGATCATCTAGGACACAAAAACAACCAATTTATTTGGATGATTACTATTGTAACAATGTTTTTCTCACTGATCTCACTTCTTCTTGCTTCTTTTCACCTATCAACCCACAAGTTTTTCCTTTTACTAATCTCTCTTTAGCCAATAAACTTGTGGTTAACTCTATTTTCTCTATCACTGAACCCAATACCTATGCTCAAGAAGCAATACATCCAGGTTGGCAAACTGCTATGGATAATGAGATTTAGGCTCTAATAGCAAATCAAACCTAGGATATTGTGGAATTTCCTAAAGGAAAAAGAGCTTTACCTTGCAAATGGGTATACAAAGTAAAACATAAGTCTGTGCTAACGTTGAACGTCTCAAAGAAAGACTATTAGTTCAAGGTGACATTCAAAGGGTTGAAATTGATTTCATTGAAACATTCTCATATGTGGTGAAAATGACGACTATCAGGTGTCTTTTAGCTATTACTATAAAGAAAAGGTGACCTTTTTTCCAACTAAAAGTCAATAATGCTTTTCTACATAGAGACCTCGATGAAGAAGTCTACATGAAATTTCCAGTAGGAATGGATTCACCTAATCCCAATCTTGTTTGTCGACTCAAGAAATTCCTTTATGGATTAAGGCAAGCATCGTGCTAATGGTTTTCTAGACTATCAGTTGCTCTTCATTTTAAAGGATTTCACTCCTTAATGATTACTCGTTGTTTTACAAAAACTCAGGGGATCTTATTAATATCATTGCTATATAATGAGATGATTCTCATACTATTGCACAATTAAAATAATTTCTTGATGCAGAATTCAAAGTAAAAGACCTGAAAACTTACATTATTTTTTGGGTCTTGAAATCTTCAAAGAATAAATTGGGTTGATCATTACCCAACAAAAATTCACCCTCGAACTCCGTACTAAGTTTGGCTATAGTTATTTGCCACTGATTTCTTCTCTAGTCCATTAAACTCTCATCACATCCGGTGAACTCATCACCGATCCCACTGCATATCATCGTATTATTGGGAAACTCATTACTTTATCCACACTCGACCTGACCTTTCATATGTTATTCAGCATCTTTCCTAATTTATGCAACAACCTCGAGTTCCCCATTTCAATGTTGCACTCTGAGTTCTTCGTTATCTATGTACAAATCCTGATCAAGGTTTTCTTTTTAATAATAATCCTTCATCTTCCCTTCTTGGTTATTGCAACACTGATTGGGCATCTTGTGTCGATTCTCATCAATCCGTCAGCGGATTTTATATCACTTTCGGTGGATCCCCCATCTCTTGAAAATCCAAGAAGCAATCCACTATTTTTTATCCTCTGCTGAATCAAAATATCGCTATATGAGGCGTGTCGTGGCAGAGTTAATCTGGATAAACCATCTCCTTCATGATTTAGGTGTATCACCATCCCTTCCTATTCCCATCCACTTTGATAGTCAAGCGGTGATTCACATAGCCAAAACCCTCATTTTTTACTAACAGACCAAACACGTTGAGCTAGACTATCATTTTGTTCGCCAACAGTTTCTCGCGGGAATAATCTCCCTTTTCTTCATTTCGGCTTCCTCTCAATTCGTTGATTTACTCATCAAACTCTTGACCGGATCCTCACACCACTCTTTATTGGGCAAGTTGGGCCTCTTGTCTCTCTCCTCCAACTTTAGAGGGGTGTTGACAATGGCAATGGCAATGGCAATGATGTTCATTTGAGAAAGAACGAAGGAAATCTTCACCTCAGAAAGGAAAGAGAAAATGAGAAGTATTCTGACAAGAGTTCGAAAGCTTCTAGGTATTCTCAAACTTGAAAATGGCCCGGGTTAGATCAATTACAAGAACTGGGCCAACCTTCCACTTTGATCCACTAAATCAGCAACCCACTAGTCCATATCAGAATATGTTTTGTTAGTAAAAATTGTAAATATCATAGTATTCTTGTTTTAATTCTTCTAGAAATTGTATAGGTGTACAAAAATTAATTACATTGGAGAATAGGTAGTTAGGAAGTATTTTATTTACGTTTTGATACAGTGTAATGAGCATAAATAGGACAACTTCATCAATGAAAAATTCACTTAGAAATTTTTCAACTTCCTTCTCATTAACTTAGTAAATTTTTATAAGAACAAAGTATCATTGTTGCATAGCATGGTGCAAGAAATGACTTAAAATTCCCTTAAACTATCTTCAGTTTGTAAGTTCATACCTAAACTATTATGTATTGTTGTTTCCTCCTTTTATCATAGTAATTCTCTTAGACTAAAAACTCTTATATTGAATATATACGACAATATATTTGGGGTAAATTGAGGTCAGTTGATGATACTTTAGGGCGTTTTATGAACATTCAATAGTTTAGATATGAATTCATAAAGCTATAGATAATTTAAGAATTTGGAATCATAATAAGCCAAGAAATAAAAAAAAGTAATCAAAATAGACCACCTATTTAAAAAATTACCAAAATAAGCTAAACGTAATAATTTATTGCGTTATTTACTTTTTTCTTAACGTTTAACGACGAAGTTAACTTTTATAAAAACGTAAGAATTTCTATCGTCTTACATATTTATTTATAAAACGTAAGAAATTCTTAAGTTTTATAAAAAACGTTTTTTTTTAAAGTGCCAAAACGTAACTAATTGTTACGTGATTCACTTTTTGAAATTTCACTCTTTATGTGACATGACCGTGCTTTTACTGTTGGAAATTTGATTCAATGTTTATGTCACTTTTGGAAATCACATGATGTGATTCCTCTTTCATTATTTATTATTTTTTCATTATTTATTATTTTTTCATACATTTTTGTCCAAATAATTTATTTTTTCTCTGTAATAAATTATAACGTTTTACATAAAAACTCAAAAAATAATTAAAAAAAAGTATCAATTACCTCATGCACTTAGTCGTTTTTTTATATTTATTCTATATAAAAAATAACCATTTTTATCCTTAATTATTTGATTTCTCTCTAAAAAAATAATTATACTTTTGAATTTTCTCTACTTCAAAATATTAAAATGTTGATTTTTTGTACATCAAATATGATATTATCTAAAAGAATTATATATATTTTTTTTGGTTAAAAATATGAATTAATTTTTTCGGTTAGTATTTTATTGTAGTTTTTGATTAGTGTTTCCATATAGTGTCATGGTACGTCCCGATTGTCCACATATTAGTCTCTTTGAACTTATATGTAGTGGCCTTAAATTCACACCCTTCATCTCCACGTCTGCAACAAATTCGCCATGACGTTTTTGTCGACTTACTGACATAGTACTCTCTCGCCCTACACCTCCATATCCTAATCGAAACACTAATCGAAAACTACAATAAAACACTAACCGAAAAATTAATTCATATTTTTAACCAAAAGATATATATATATAATTCTTTTAGATAATATCATATTTGATGTACGAAAATTCAACATTTCATTATTTTTGGAATAGAGGAAAAACTCAAAAGTATAATTCTTTTAAAGAAAAATCAAATAATTAAGGATAAAATTGATTATTTTTTATATAAAATAAATATAAGAAAATTACTAAGTTCATGAGATAATTGATACTTTTATTTTTAATTATTTTTTAAATTTTTATATAAAATGCTAAAATTTGTTACAGAGAAAAAAAAATCATTTGGACAAGAGTGTATGAAAAAATAATAAATAATGAAAGAGGAATCACATCATGTGATTTTCAAATGTGACATAAACAGTGAATTAAATTTCCAACAATAAAAGCACGGTCATGTCACATAAAGAGTGAAATTTCAAAAAGTGAATCACGTAACAATTAGTTACGTTTTGGCACTTTAAGAAAAAAAATTTTTTTATAAAATGTAAAAATTTCTTATGTTTTATAAATAAATATGTAAAATGTAGAAATTTTTACGTTTTTATAAAAGTCAACTTCATTAATTTTCGTGAAGAAAAATATGAAAAACGTAATAAATTATTATATTTAACTTATTTTAATATTTTTTTTTATTTCTTAGCTTATTTTGATTGCGAGTTCATAATTTAAGGGGTTCTAATCTATACACTCAAACTTTTTTTCTACCTGTATTGCCACTTATAATTCATGGTATGATTGGAGGGGAGCGAGGGGGCGAAGGGAGGGGAGATTTCTGTAAACACCTAGTAATTTAAATATAAAAGTCAAGAAGAAACATAGATTAGGGATTCTTTCTTTAACTTATTTACACCAGAGTGCAAGATGTGGAGGTGACTGATTCTTATTGATGATATTTTGTGAGACACCAAAAATATCATAATCGTTGCTTTCTGATATTATTAGCTAATTAATGCCTTTAGTCTATTCAAGGAAGACTCCAAAAGAGACGGGCACTAGCCTTAATGGCCCCCCTCTGCATCGTTTGCTCAATAATTTTCACCATCTTTTTACTCTTTCTTTCGGTTGGTCTTTACTTATTTATATTATTAAAAATAAATATGTAATAAATTTTTTCAATAAAAAAAAAATAATTTACTTCTTTTTATTCATTTTATTCTTAGTATTAGACTATTTATTATTCAATATATATTTTTTAAAATATTAAATTTATTATATAAAAAATAGTATAGTAAAATTATTAAATCAATGGAAAAGGTTCAAAAATGTTTCTGAACTATCTGAAATAGCTCAAAAATACTCATCTGTTAAATATTTAGCTCAAAAATACTCCTTCCTCTAACGAAATTCGGAAAAGGATAAAAAATACCCCTGAACTATCTGAAATGGATCAAAAATGCCCCTCGTTAGTTTTTTGGCTCAAAAATACTCATCTGTTAAATATTTGACTCAAAAATACCTCTTCCCTTAACGAAATTCCACCAAGCATGCCACCTAGATAAAAAATAAAATCATGTGGCTATGCCACATTACTATCCACGTGTAAAATGCTATATTTTTTTAATTATATGACATTCCTTTCTTCTTTATTTTTATTTTTATTTTTTTATTTTTGCAAAGTAGTTTTATTGATTTGGAAAAAAATATGATCAGTAAAATTAAAAATTTCTAAAAATATTTAAATAAAATAAATCAGTGTTTTTACTGGATTTAGTTTAACGTTTTTAAAATTTCTCGACATTGGGAAAGTTACTAAATAAATTTTGTTAAAGGAGTACAAATTATTCAATTTTTTTCATTATATGATAGACTTTTCACTTAGATTATTAAAGAAAATTATATCCATATTTTTCTAATAATTAAAATATATTAAATGTCATTTACTTTTCTGAAAGTGGAATTTTCAAAAATTCTAAGAATACTTGATGATTAAACATAAAACTAGAAAAACTATCAACATTCATTGAGTTCAGAAAAAATAAATTAACATCACTGAGTATAGTCTTTTTATTTAACTCTTTCATCAAGAAGAAAAGAATGTCATATAATTAAAAAAATACTAAAAGAATGTCATATAATTAAAAAAATACTAACATTTTACATGTGGATGGTAATGTGGCATAGTCATGTGGGTTTTTTTTACGGAAAAGGCTCAAAAATACCTTGATGTATTATTCGTTGTAGTACTTGCTAACGAAATTCAAAATCTAATCATACGTACGGAATGAATAATAGTAGAAAGAAATTGTTTCACTTCACCAAAAAAATTAGCCAACTTATTATATCGACCTCTAAAATTTGTTGAACATTAAAGTTTCACACATGAAGCATCAACGCAATAGCAAAGTGAGTAAATTATAAATACATTATAGATTGTAACTATAGTTTTAATATTACCACTGAAGTGGTTATAACAAAATATAGAACAAAAGTTGAGATGAGAATTGTTAGTTAAAGACTCTAACTATGAACAGGGATTAGGGAAGAAACATATCATATAAATGCACGACTTCACCTCATAAGTCACAACTATACAAAAGAGGTGGTTTCTATGATTAGGAGTTTGAACTATATGACTTCCTGATCACGTGGCTACAACTTTACTGTTGCACCAGGGATTCCCTAAAAGACACGATCGACCTAATCCCATTAGGATCATCAAAGTCGAAATATTTTTGAGCCTTTTTCATAAAAAAAAGTTACGTGACTATGCAACATTATCATCCACATATAAAATGTTAGTATTTTTTTAATTATATGACATTCTTTTCTTCTTGATGAAAGAGTTAAATAAAAAGATTATATTCAGTGATGTTGATTTATTTTTTCTTTAACTCAATGAATGTTGATAGTTTTTCTAATTTTATCTTTAATCATCAAATATTCTTAGAATTTTTAAAAATTCCACTTTCAGAAAAGTAAATAACATTTAATATATTTTAATCATTGAAAAAACATGGATATAGTTTTCTTTAATAATCTAAGTGAAAAGTTTATCATATAATGAAAAAAATTGAATAATTTATTTTCCTTTAACAAAATTTATTTAGTACCTTCCAAATGTCGAGAAATTTCAAAAACGTTAAACTAAATTCAGTAAAAACACTGATTTATTTTATTTAAATATTTTTAGAAATTTTTAATTTTACAGATCATATTTTTTTTCAGATCAATAAAACTGTTTTGCAAGAAAATAAAAATAAAAATAAAGAAGAAAGGAATGTCATATAACTAAAAGATATAACATTTTACATGTGGATGGTAATGTTGCATAGCCACGTGTTTTTTTCTTTTAATTTTGGTAGCATGCTTGGTGGAATTTCGTTAAGGAAAGGGGTATTTTTGAGCTAAATATTTAACAGAGCGGTATTTTTAAGCCAAAAAACTAACGAGGAGTATTTTTGATTCATTTCAGATAGTTCAGGGGTATTTTTGATCCTTTTTCGAATTCCGTTAGAGGAGAGGTATTTTTGAGTCAAATATTTAACGGAGGGGTATTTTTAAACCAAAAATCTAACTAGAGTATTTTTGAGCTATTTTAGATAGTTCAGAGGTATTTTTGATCTTTTTCCATTAAATCAATAGTGAACAAATATTATTGAATCACATATTTTTGGCAGCTTGTCTATGATCATTTTCAGCAACTTTAGCATTTTGGTCCGTTGTCATTTTCTAGCCTAAAAGTAATGTTATCATGCTCTTATCTATTCACGTGTCAAAATTCTACAATCTTTTCCTTTCTATGTGCATTGGTTGACTCAGCATTTAGGAATTGTAGGAATTGTAGACGTTTGAAAGGTTTGAATACGTATAGTGATATTTCAGAATTTACTTGAAAATTAAAAGATTCAACTATCTTTTTGATTTAGTGGGTGTTTTTCTAAATTTTATACTAATTTTTATATATTATTTGTATAATTATACTTAATTTGTCTCGAATTTAGCTGATGCCAGAGCACAAAAAAAGGGTCATAGGTCTGCCCCTATCTAAGTGTGTTGGTTTCAGTAGACATGGAGGTAACGAGTAATCGTGAAATCGTTGAAGTGTGTGTAAACTTATCAGGCATTGTTATTCTTGTTAAAAAAAAAAAGTATCAACATTCAATTAGAAAAGCTACAAACCAGTAGTATCTTTACTAAGAAGTACAGTTTACTGGATCCTTAATTAAGTTCAAATGTTTGATGATGCAAGATTGCTCGAAATAACGTTAATCCGTGGAATTTGTTTTCCATTGTTTCATTTTTAAGGAATTAATTTTTCTTTAGAATATTTTTTGTCAAAAAGTTTGATCAAGCAAATATGAAAAAACTGAAAATTTTCTTCCGTATCACATGCATCCTTAATTGTAGAGTAAATTTCTAAAGTGCTCACTCAAGAAAATTATGAAGCAAGGTTACTTTATTTTATTGGAAAAAGGGTCAAATATATTCTAAATTTTTAAAAATGATATGTGAAAATATTCGTTATATTTTTAAGATGCTAATATTAATATTGTTATATTTTTGGGCCGCATATATTTTCAAAATGATATAAAAATACCATTCATTATATTTTTAGCTAATCAATGTCTTTATCTTATGTTTGGGCCATCTTAAGTTACCTGAAAAGACACGTAGCATTTACTGTGTATATACCTCATATTCTTTTATTTTACCCAAAATTACCCATATCATATTATTTTATCCACATTAAACCAAAATAAAAATTTAGCCCATGATTCTTTCTTCCAAAAGACTCTCACCCGTTGCTTTTCATCTCACTCACCCTTAACAATGGGTAAGGGTCTTTTGGTAGAAAAGAATCGCGGGTTAAGTTTTATCAAGATCTAATGGGGGTAAAATAATATGATATGAGAGAAGTTTTAAATTTTGCATAAAATAAAAAAAAAAGTGATATATGCGTTGTGATAATGTTACGTGCCTCTCCAGATAATTTAATATGACCTAAAAGTATCATGGTAAATGCATTGACAAGTTAAACGTATAACAAATGGTATTTGCATATCATTTTTAAAAATTTGAGGGCTATAAATGACCCAAAAATATGATGATAAGGATATTGACAATCCAAAAATATGATGAAGAATATTTGCATATCATTTTTGAACGTTCAAAGATATATTTATTCTTTTACCGTATTTTATTTATATTTAACCTTTTACCTTATTTTATTTCATAGAAAGTCACTCAATTTGGATGTTGTATCCTACAAAATCACTATTGTTGATTATAAACTAGATTCAAGATTTACGAGAAATCTTTCTTAGCATTTCAAATTCTAGTTTATATTATTTGGTGTGGGATTCAACTAGTAGTTTATCACTCTTTTCGTTTAAAAAAAAATGATTTATTTTCTTTTTTTAGTCTGTTTCAAAAAGAATGATCCCTTTTTTTTTTTGACAATATTTTGATTTCAACTTTACACGTACATATTAAGACCGCAAAATTGAAGAATATTCTAGTACAATTGACACAATTTTAATTTAGGACCACACAAATCAAAAATTTTCTTTACTTTCTTAAATTACGTGCCAAATTGAACTAAATCATTCTTTTTAAAATAAAGAAAAAGTAATAAAATTTATGCAAATATGTATTTTAGGAATCATTTTCGATCACATTAAAATTAGAAAGAGCTTATTTACCCGGAAAGTTACTAATTAGAAAATTAAAACTAGTATTTTATGAAAACATTTTCTTGGGATCATTTTCGATATCACCAAAACTAGAAAGTGCTCATCTACCGGGGAAGCTACTAATCAGAAAATTAGAACTCAAAATATAGTGTTGTATTTAGAAAAATAATTAAGCATTTCCTTTTTTTTTTTTTTTTTTTTTTTTTCTATTTGGTGATGATGTAAGAAATGAATAGGTTTTAATTTTAATTCTTAATTAAAAAAATGATAAATTATAAGCCCCGTGACTATTTTTAGTAATGGTTACATAAATTTCAATCCTTTAGAGTTAATTATTCTCTATTTAATTTTTTTTTTTACAAAAATATTAAAAATCCTTGATTTAGTGTAGGGTATATCACATTTTTTTGAGATATATCACTTAATTTTACGCGGATGCATCACATAGTTTTACACGGATACATTACATTCCACCCAAATATATCATATTCTTTCGAGTACGTCACTTAATTTTACATGGATGCATCACATTTTTTTGGATACATCACTTAATTTTACATAGATACATCACATTTTTCTGTAATGTATCAGAGTTTTAACGTAAAATCAGAGGTTTATATAATTATTTAAAAAGATTGAAATATTAAATAATTATGATTAACTAAGTTATGGTATTGATTTTTCCTTATTTTTAAAAGCCAAGTTTGATTCATTAAATATATTTTTAGACAAAACATAGAATTTGAATATTTCTAAGGCATTTTTGGTATTGGCATAATATAGCTCTTGAGGCAGTGATTTGAAACTAATTTTCTACAGTGATTTGAAACTAATTTTCTACAGTAATTCATCAATATAGTCTTTAACTTGCCATTAATTGATATTTATGTTTTCTTCCATCAATATAGTCTTTAACTTGCCATTAATTGATATTTATGTTTTCTTACTTTGAATATGCATAAGTAAATATTTAAATTTGTATAAAATTGAATAAGTAAAAACGCATATCCTACTTGACATTTACGTGCCAATTCGTGTGAGATTGTCATGTCCTTACTTGTACACACTCTACACTTAAAATTAAACCGCATAAATGCTAGTTGAGACCAAATTAAAAAATATATTTATGTAATGCCTTAAGGTATTTCGACCGGGGTATTATGGTACAATCATATAAACAAAAATATCTAGGAGAAAATATATAGAAAAAATATCTAACAGGACGTGGGGAACAAATGAGTAAGCCAGGTAAGCTCTAGCAATCTAGCTTATTAGTTTTGACTGTTTGAGTGACTGGAAAATGTCCCTATAAATTAGCACTAGTAACAGATATTGGTCATATCGTCACTGATATTTCTCTCTCCCAAAAAAGAAACTCATTTCAATTTTCATCATTTTGCTTGTGTTCACAGATAAGGCAGACAGACACAGAGCTCTAATTCATTTGCTTAAGGTTCATTTTTCTCTCTCCAATTTTTTGATTTAATTAATTATTTTATGCTACGTTGTTCTGACTCTTAAAAAATATTTTACTCATGTCTAATTTTCGAAAAGAAGAAAGCATTTCTGAAAGATCTCCTAGAAAATGTATAGGATCTTTTAAAATTAACGCATTTTGAAAGATCTACACATGTGCACGGGCGGTGTGAAGTAGAGCTGCGACTTTTATTCTATTGAACCTCCCTTCCACTGAAAATTATATTACTATTTATATATATGGTAAAAATTATTTTTTATATATATGAATACTGCATGTTGAATTCCTTCGACTTTTTGGTGTATTTATGTAAAAATTCTGATTCGCCAATATATATAGATTCTTTCAACATAGAGCTAATGTATAGATTCTTTCATGCATGCCTTTTTTAATCCTTTTGGAGTTCACTACAAAGAAAACCAAACTTCTTTGCAAAATTATTCATAGCTAACATAATTTTTTTTAATCCATCGTTAGATAGGATTAGCTATAGATTTTTCTGTTTAGCTAGAGTATTTCTGTATGTGGTTAATTCGTATGTTTTGTTTAGTTGTGAAATAGTCATTCAACATAAGAATTTTTTAGGCAAAAGTAAAAAAAATCTATCTTTTGTGTTTTAAAATCGCTAAACTTATGGATGGTTATTCAGAAAATAAATTTGATTGAAATGTCCATTAAGCAAAAAGCCAAGTAGGCATGCCAAATCAGCTGACAGGTGCTTTTCATGCCAGGCAATAGGGCTTGGCTGTTGTTCAAATTTCAGCCTTTGATATGTTTTTCTGCCTCTTCGATAGTAGCTTGTTTAGCCAAACTTTTAAAATTAACTTATTTTGAAAAAGTTTTGTTTAAAAAAGTACTCCCTTCGTTTAAAAAATAATGATCTATGATTTGACATAAAATTTAAAACAATAAAGAAATTTTTGAATCTCGTGGCCTTAAATTAAAATATTGTCAAAAAAAGAGAAAAGGGTCATTCTTTTTTAAACGGATTAAAAAAGAAAGTAGGTTGTTCATTTTGAAACGTAAGGAGTAGTACTTTTCATGTGATGCGGAAAGTTAGGTTGAGATGGTTTGGACATGTGATGAGGAGAGACACGAATGCCCCAGTTCGTAGGTGTGAGAAACTAGCTTTGAATGGTTTTAGATGGGGTAGGGGTAGGCCGAAAAAATACTAGAGAGGTGATTAAACGTGACATGGAACAGTTACAGTTTACTGAAGACATGACCCTAAATAGGAAGGTATGGAAGACAAGAATTAGGTCGGTGCTTGTGGGTTGGTCGTAGCCAGTAGTTAGGAGAGTTTTGGGGTAGCCGGGCTGGTAATCTTAGGGCTATGTCCATAGGTTGGAGTTGCTAGTAGGAGGGTATGGGGGTGGGGGTGCCTTTGGTTTGTTAGTGCAGGGTATTACTTTGTGAGTGTTTTATTTCTGTTATTCCATCTTGTTTCATGCTTTATTACGAATTTATTTACTATTCTTTGTCTTGAGCCGGGGTCTATTGGAAACAACCTTTCTACTCCTCTAAAAGTAGTGATATAAACTGCGTACATTTTATCTCCCCAAACCCACTATGTGGGAATATATTGGGTTTGGTGTTGTAGGAAGTAGTACTTTTGATCAGAAATAATTTGTGTTTGGTCGATAAATTTAAAAGTTCTTTTTGACCAAATTTTTTAAAAATATTTTAAAGTGTATATTTCTCAAAGTGCTTTCTAAGAAAGTATTTTTGGAAGTTCTAGCTTTGGTGGACAGAATTACCGTATATCTATTGACAGTGAGAGGTGACAAATATTCTTTAGATTTAGTCGAAGTGCACGAAAGTTGATTCGGACATCACGGTTATAAAAAAAAATATTTTTGAAAAAAAAAGTTCTTTTTTTTTAGCTTCTACTATTCATAGAAACACTGGGTGAGTTTGGTATGATGGAAAATATTTTTGAAAAATGTTTTCTATTTTCGCTTATTTGGTTGTAATGAAATGTTGGGGAAAATATTTTCCACAACAACTTATTTTCCTCAATTTGATGCAAAATGACTTCCCTCATGAGTCAAAGGAAGTCATTTTCCAGAAATTGAGAAATGTGACTTATGACTCTACCTCCACCCCTCTTCCCCACCTCAACAACACTCATATTCACATGACTCAAAAAATTCGCATTTCTAAAAAGTTTACATTACTCGAAAATATTTTTCACTCTGCTTTGCTTCAATTTTTCACTGCTTGAAATAAAAAATAGTGAAGCCCGGATTTTTTTTCATTTTCAATGTTCGTTGAATGTATTGTTATTTTCGTATTCATAGAGGAAGACTTATCTATGTTACTTTTGTTAATTGCATATTTAATCTTGTCATCGATGTAACTTGTTTCACGAGGTTGAATAAGCTTATCGTTCCATTATATTTCTATTGATTGTAGTATCTTGATATTATCCTGGAAATATGTTGAAAAGTGTCTCCTATACTTCTTAATTAATAGTTGCTTAAATTTAGTAATTGTAGTACTTTAATATTCGATATTGATATTATTTGTTATGCTTAAATTATTTTTTACAAATTGTTGGGTTGTTAAAGGCACTGATATACTAGTTAATAGTTAGTAGTATTTTCTAAAAAATATTTTTTTACTCACCAATCAAACACTAGAAAATATTTTTCTAAAAAATATACTCACTCACCCCGAATACCATAAAATATTTTTCGAAAAATATTTTCCACATACCAATCAAACATGAGAAAATAAGTAAAAAATCAACCTATTTTTCAGGAAAACATTTTCCATGGAAAATAACCAAACACAGCTTGCGTGATTTTTTTAAAATTAACACTTTTGGCCTCCCAAAAGATTGGCCAAACAGGCTTATAGCCTGGTGACCAGTTACCTCGTACGCTGTAGAATGATTGAATTGTGTGTAAAAATGATTGGTTCAGTTGAGCCCGTTAATTATATATTGCACCTGCCTCTAATACTTGGAATGATCTTCCAAACACAGTCAATAAATTAGAATATCATTGTTCAAGCATAGCCTTTGTGTTGACGATCAATATACTGTTACCTTGAAACTAGAATGTCACCGTTGAATGTGCCCAAATCTAGTACTCCCTGCCTCCCCTTTTATGTTGTGATGTTTGACTTGATATGAAGTTTAAGTTAAACACTTTTGAAGTTGTTCAAAATATGTCATGACATTTATGTAGCTATAAAATCATGTAAACTAAAAAATCATCTAAAGATAAAATGAGAAATTTAAAAGTAAATTGTTTTGCGAAAGTAGAAAAGTGCCTTTTTCCCCGGAACAAACAAAAGTAGGGAGTGAATATTTAACCTAAAGAAAGTACATTTTGCTATAACTTATGATCTAGCTACGAATTCTGAAGTCTCCCAGATTCTTTTCGCATTTTGGTTTATGATATTCAACTGGTAGAATCACTCACTTTTTGCTGTATCATTACAAGCATGACTTGTTAAATATGTTTTATCATTCTGCTTATATATCAATGAATTTATAGTACTAAACTTGTGACAGAATTGCTTTGATATCCTCAGACAGGGATAGAAAGATGACGTCTGTCCAAACTGCTTTGACATCACTCCTGTGCAAGAATGTGAACCATCATCCACAAGTAAACTTTCCAAACAGTTCCTTCTTGCCAAGGTTCGAGTTGACGGGGCAAGTTGCTGTTATGAGGAGAAGGGAGACATGTTTCAATTATATTTCAAGCCCGAGAGCAACACTAACCTTTGATCCTCCCAGTACTAGTAACAACGAGAAGACAAAGCCAAAGCACACGGTTGATCCTAATGCTCCTGATTTCCTGCCACTTCCATCATTTGAAGAATGCTTCCCAAAAAGCTCCAAAGAATACAGGTCTGCCTTCTGTCTTCACTTATTTAGATCTTCGAGATAACACTATTTATTGAGGATTCAGTACGTGGAATCTGTAACAATATTATACTATCGAGACTTCTCTTTGATATCTTGAGTGAAGTGGTTAAGCGTTCAAAATATTTCTTCAGAAACAGTGTTGTATAGAACTTGGCGGCTTGCCTTATTCTCAAGGATAATGTATAAACATTGACAGTGTGAACATTTTTTGTTCAATCAGCGGTGTAAGAAAACACAACAATATTATACTATTGAGACTTCTCTTTGATATCTTGAGTGAAGTGGCTAAGCGTTCAAAATATTTCTTCAGAAACAATGTTGTATAGAACTTGGGGGCTTGCCTTATTCTTAAGAATAATGTATATACATTGGCAGTGTGAAAATTTTTTGCGCAATCAGTGGTTTAAGAGAACACTTTTGTAGCAGGTAAACTGCCTTATGTTTCAGGTGAAGTATAACACTTCACGTGAACATGAGCCATAAGTTAAAATGTTTAAAATGATTTATATTCTTGGTACAAAAGAAATTATGTTGAAAATTTTATCTTGTAAATCTTTTTAATTCTATGACAGTGAGATCAAATAACTTTGTGATGTAGAAATTCACAGCACAAATGCAGTACACATTCTTTAGTGCAAAATTTTAAGCTCATTGGGTCGCAAAATATTTATTAGCTGAATTTTCAATTTGCAGTGAAGTTATGCATGAAGAAACAGGTCATGTGCTCAAAGTCCCATTTCGACGTATCCATCTTTCCGGGGATGAACCACATTTCGACACTTACGATACCAGTGGTCCTCAGAGTGTAAACCCGGGTGTTGGTATGCCTATTAGCTTTCTCCCTTGTACCTTTTGATGATAACATCTTAACCAAGGATGAATACAGATTTTTCAGTAATATTTTAGATAAATGTTACTGGTAAGTGGTATCTACTTAATTTGTTGATTTTCTTTGATATTTTCAATACCTCATTCACTTAATCAAAAAGGTTAAATGAATTATATGTTATTCCCATTGATAGATCAGCTTATTTTGGTCATTCTCAGCTGTCTATTTGCAATTGTTGGAAGTTGAATTATCTGTTCTTGATTTTTCATCCATATTTCTTCATTTTTTCTTCTTTTAAAATAATCCGGAGAATTATTAGCTCTTAAAAGATCCATATAGGTGATATCAACTAATTGGAATTAAGTTTTACTCATGTATGTATATGTACTTTAAGTCCAATATTCGCCTTAGTCTTGTTAGGGATTTATATGCGAGTGGAAAATATAAAATAAACTCCTAGTGCTGTAGAATTTAATCCTTTTAAACATTGGAAAATTAGTTTAAATGGGGGACGTAGATAGTGAAGATTCATGTAGTCAACCCAAACTAATATGAGATTGATGGGTAGTAGTTGTTCTTTTGTATTATTAGCTCTCCACATTTTTTTTTCTTTTCACCTGTTCGCGTCTTGTGTATATTCTTTTCACTCTTCTCAAGACAACCTTTTGAGTGAAAGGCTTTTGAACTTTAAGTCAATGAAACATTAAGCTAAATGTCTTGCTTTGTGATTTTTATGTTACGATTTAGGGCATAATCTTTTTGTATACATAATGATTATGCATCTAAATAGGACTTCCTAAGCTGCGCAAGGAGTGGATTAACAGGAGGGAGAAGTTAGGAGGACCAAGGTACACTCAAATGTTCTATGCTAAGCAGGGAATCATAACTGAGGAAATGGCATACTGCGCTGCCCGAGAAAAAATGGATCCAGAGTTTGTGAGGTCAGAAGTTGCTCGGGGCCGTGCGATCATCCCTTCAAACAAGAAGCACCCCGAGTTGGAGCCTATGATAGTAGGAAGAAAGTTCTTAGTGAAAGTCAATGCCAACATCGGAAACTCTGCTGTTGTAAGCTCAATTGAAGAAGAAGTTCACAAGCTTCAATGGGCAACAATGTGGGGTGCAGATACTATTATGGATCTGTCTACTGGTCGTCACATCCACGAGACTCGTGAGTGGATCTTGCGTAATTCTGCTGTACCAGTAGGCACTGTGCCAATTTACCAAGCACTGGAAAAGGTAAACGGCATTGCTGAGAATCTGAGTTGGGAAGTTTTCAGAGAGACGTTAATTGAACAAGCTGAGCAGGGTGTTGATTACTTCACAATTCATGCCGGAGTCCTTCTTAGGTACATCCCACTGACCGCAAAACGGATGACCGGGATCGTTTCTCGTGGAGGCTCCATTCATGCAAAGTGGTGCTTAGCTTATCACAAGGAGAATTTTGCTTATGAACATTGGGATGAGATACTTGACATCTGTAATCAGTACGATATATCGTTATCAATTGGTGATGGACTGAGACCTGGTTCAATTTATGATGCAAATGACACCGCTCAGTTTGCTGAGCTCTTGACTCAAGGGGAGCTGACTCGCCGAGCTTGGGAAAAGGATGTACAGGTAAAAATATGCAGTTTGCTAATTGCTACATCCTTTTAATTGCTGAAGCATAGAGTTTTTGTTCCATCTTAAGTGTGTATATCTAAAATCTACTTAATAAACCATCTCTTCTTTTGTTGCTGGACAAGAAAATTCTTCAGAACAATATCTTAGTTCTCATGAAGCGTGACACAACTTTCCGTGTGCTTTTCATCACTTTCAAATTTCAAGGTGCGCTAGACTGTAAAGCTAGCCTATCTATTTGATTCTAGAGCGCAGTGTCGTGCACCTCTCCGTTCTGCTCCCCATTAGATTTATATTCTTTTTCCTATTTATTTCCTTAAAATCTCAAGTTGTGCATAGTTTGAGAGTGTGTTGTTTCAGAAGTAGAAAGCATATAGAATCGAAAATCATGACTTGATTAGCCTCTAATTTTCTGACCATTTCTTCAACTGTATATCAATTTTGAGATAACTTGCTAATTGGTAACACTTTATTGACAAAAATGTGTTTGCTTTCAGGTTATGAACGAAGGGCCCGGGCACGTTCCAATGCATAAAATTCCCGAGAACATGCAAAAACAGCTCGAGTGGTGCAATGAAGCACCATTTTACACTCTTGGACCATTGACAACTGATATAGCTCCCGGATATGATCATATCACCTCAGCCATTGGTGCAGCCAATATAGGAGCACTTGGGACTGCACTTCTGTGTTATGTCACTCCAAAAGAGCATCTTGGTCTGCCTAATCGTGATGATGTGAAGGCGGGGGTAATAGCATATAAGATAGCTGCTCATGCAGCTGATCTTGCCAAAGGTCACCCACTTTCCCAAGCTTGGGATAATGCACTAAGCAAGGCACGATTTGAGTTCAGATGGATGGACCAATTCGCTTTGTCATTGGACCCTGTCACTGCAATGTCCTTCCATGATGAAACTTTACCAGCCGATGGTGCTAAAGTTGCACATTTCTGCTCTATGTGTGGGCCTAAGTTTTGTTCTATGAAAATAACTGAAGATATAAGGAAGTATGCTGAAAATCATGGTTATGGAAGTGCTGAGGAAGCCATTCAGCGTGGCATGGATGCTATGAGTGCAGAGTTTCAAGCTGCTAAAAAAACCATTAGTGGGGAACAACATGGTGAGGTTGGCGGTGAGATCTACTTGCCAGAAAATTATATCAACTCCTTGAAGATCTAAAGGTGAGTGTTGCATTCTTCAAGTCCTTCAAAGTTAAAAATATGTTTTATCCAAGAAATGATTACCTCGGTTCCCTGCAACACAACTCTACCAATATTTGTGTTCCTCCTTAACTTCCGAAAGAGTTAATCCTCCATTTCATATTAAATGGCGTTGTTTGAGCAGAAATGGAGTTTAAGAAAGAATGACCGACTTTTGACTACCAAAAGTATACCTTTAGAGTTTCAGTGTTACACGTACCATGATATTTCTATGACTATAAAAGTAGGTATGTTATTATGAAGTGGGAATGTAGAAGTTAAAGAGTTTCCAAAATATAGAAAGGTGTTGTGTTTTAAACGAACTAAAGAGGAAAGAGTGTTATATACAGTCAAGGAAAGGTTTACATCAGTTACCTTGCAATATAATGCAGAAACTTCACGTTTTCTTCCTTTAGCTCCTATCACTTACCTTAAAGAATACAATTTCAGGAATATATAAAGTTCGGAAGCTGGCTCAGAGCTTTCTGAAGTGATCACAACTACATTGGCCAGTCAAGGAGGAGGTAGTAGGAGCTTCATTATCAAGTGTTAGGTAAGTATCTAGTTTGGTATGTCAAATAAATCGAGACAACAGCCTTGTTCAAAGAAACTCCGGTTAGTAATAAGAAATGGTGTACTTTCTTTTATTCAGTCTCTCATATCTTCATTTTATTGACACGAGAAAGCACCGGGGGTGTCTGTGTCAGCTTCAAATCGATGACTGATCAGGCTGAGAAAGTCCCTTTGAACCTGAACAGGATAATTCCTGCGTAGGGAGTGTGCAATTTTCTTTTGTTGCTTGCATAGGGATGGAGATTCTCCCATGGTTCAAAATTCAGGCTGATCCTGTCCTGTGCCAGGACCAGTTTATTCACCATCTCTTCAAGACACCATCTTGTATTTTTTTCTGGTCCCACCCGTTGTCCTGTACCATATTGAGGCTTGACTAAATATGGATTCGCACAGAGAAGTCCCACATCGGGGAGTATACCGTTTCCTAACAAAGGTAATTCTATAACCAGTAAGGCTCGAATTCGAGACCTTTGATTAAGGATGAAGGAGTACTTACCTCTCTACTACAACCATTGTTGGTAAGACAAAATTTGGATGCCTCTGAGAAGCGACTGGCTACTTTATATTTGACCAACTTTCTCCTGGTTGGACAAACATGATATCAAACAAAAATGTTTAATACACAATAAGTAAAAAGGTAAATTACGTTGGACGCTCTCAAATATACCGACTCAATTGCAAATACACCTCATATAGTAGGAGCCTTTGGTGTAACTTACCTAAATAAAAGATAAAGTGCACTTAAAGATCAATCGGGAAAGTCCTTGCAGTAGTATTGAAATTCAAATCACGAACCAGCTACCACTAGCAATGTTAATAGAACAGAATTGTGGATCTAGAGTCAACGGATTCTGGTTCAGGATAAGTGTCTTGCTATATGTATATACTTCATTTTTAGAGAAAAGTATTGAAAACAACTCCAATCTTGGTGAGGATTATTATTCAAGTCACTGAACTATGACTCTAGTATTAAAAACATCCCTACACTTCATTAAATGAATTTAAAAGCGCCTCCATTTTACCATATCTAACAACATATGTTTACTCAAGATTGAGCTAGCCTTGTCTGATGTATTATTTATATGGGATCCACACAGATATTTAAAGCAACAACAACAAAAAAGACATTTCGTAAATAAACCCAGTACATTTAAAATCCACACAGATATTTAAAGCAACAACAACAAAAAAGACATTTCGTAAATAAACCCAGTACATTTAAAATCCACACAGATATTTAAAGCAACAACAACAAAAAAGACATTTCATAAATAAACCCAGTACATTTAAAATCCACATAGGTATTTTTCCCTCACATCTCTAGAACTCCTTTCCTCCCTTCATAACTCTCAAATTTCCCAACAGAATCCTTTGATTTCTCTTTCCATAATTGAAGGGTTTTAGATTAAGTATCATAGAGAAAAGTGTTGATAATAATCCCCATTCACTTTGATTTGTTATTTATTTAGTGCGGATGATTCTTATTAAATTTCTTTTTGTCATCGCCGTCCAACCATGGAACTCTTAACAACGTCGAAAATCCACATTTTCGAAATATAGTCATCAAAACAATTGAAACTTAAGAAATTTAACAATTAAATAAGATGGTTAAAAAAAGTTTTGAGTTCAAATTTGGGGTGTATTTTAATGGAGAAAAACTTAATATGAAGAAGAGCGATTATGGTAGCAGTTGCGGTGGGCTGAAAATAGAAGGGGAAAGTTAAAAATAGTTTTTTAACCGTTTAATATTTATGTGGCTTATTTTTACGCAGCTCATGCCTCCATAGGAGTTTAAGACCATATGCTAAGCCACGTGGCATCTTAGGGGCGTATTTTATGGCAAGTAATAATTCATGTCAAATTTATGGGTGTTTGCAATACTTCACTCTCATTTTAACGTGCATTCATATACATTTCTCGAGCCAAAAGCAAACACACCGCTAATATAGTGGAAATTCTACAAGATACAAGGGGTGTCAATGTAGGAGTGTTTGGTGTAATTCGCCCTAAATAAAAAAGTAAAAATTACAAAAAAAAAAAACAACTGTTATGATATTGATGTATACCAGTTGTAGTGAATGTCTATCAAGATCTAGCAGGATTTGAAGTGTCTATCTTTTACTCAAAAACTAGGAGTAAATTTCCTCTATAAATAGAAGAGCTTCCTTCATTGTAAATCATCGCTCAAGAGAAATAACAATTACTCTCCTCTCTCTTTACTCTTGTTCTTCTTTACTTTACTTTTCATAACACGTTATCAGCACTAGACTCTACCGTCTCAAATTTGAAGGCTAAAATATTATTTTTCTTCCCTTTTTCATATGGCTAACAGTCTTACGAAGTGTGAGTTCATTGTCCTTCAAAGTTCGGGCAAGAACTATATTTCATCGGTGTTGGATGCTGAATTCCACTTAGATGCTATAGGTCTTGGAGACACTATAAAGAAAGAAAATACAACATCTAGTCAAAATTGTGCTAAGACCATGATTTTCTTGCGTCATCATCTTGAGAAAATTCTAAAAATTGAATACCTTAATACTAAGCCACTCGTATTGTGGAATAGCCTAAAAGAAAGGTTTGAAAACTTAAAGATGGTCATCCTTCCTAAAACATGATATGAATGGATGCATCTGAGGTTTTAAGACTATAAGTCTGTTCATGAGTATAATTCTGCGATGTTTAGAATTTCTTCTCAATTAAACTTTGTGGAGAGACTGTCAATGATGACGATATGATGGAAAAGACACTCTCCACTTTTCATGCCTCGAATTTGCTCTTACAACAATAATATCGAGAGAAAGGTTTCAAAAAGTATACTGAACTGAGTTCTTATCTTCTCGTGATTGAACAAAATAATGATTTGTTGATGAAAAATCATGAGAATCAATCTACAGGATCTGTACCATTCCCTGAGGTGATACGGGATGAATGACCATCTTATTTTTTGATGACATCTTTGGAGGTCAACACATAGAGGCTCAAGACTTGGTCACCTTGAGGATACGAGAACATGCATGGAGGACCCATTTTGAGCTTACCATACATCAAGTCCGTGAGTGGAAGATTGCTTGGAGCATTGAAGACTGAGGACTCATGACTTTGGACACTTTATGGCTCACAGTTTTTGAGTCATCTTCATTGAGGACATTTTATTCACTTCACTTTGCCCAAAATGCACTGCATGGCCGCCCTTATTATTAAGGGTAGTGTAGTTATTTTATCTCCTTTTGTAATATAAATAGGAGATTTTAGGTCTTCTCTTATTAGTTGTTTAATGATGAAAGCATGTGACGTTGAAAATCCTCTCTCTTGAGAGTAGACCACCTTAGTGTAGTTCTTAGTTAAGGCTTGGATTAGCCATTGTAGTTTAGGACTTGGAAAAGCCAATATTATTTTTTGCTAATAGATCTTGAGATGAGTTGATTCTCTTGGCGGTTACCGTAAGAGTGTGGTGTTGTTGTTACATTCATTAGGGGTTTTTGAGTTTAATATACTCTTTAGTTCCTAATCTTTGTAATAATCTATGTCTCATTATCTATCTTTACCTTTTTTGCAATTGTGTTAGTCTGTGGATCTTGTAATTGTTTGTTCTTGTTGAATTCGAATCGTGTGTTCATTGTGTTCACCTTTTTCTTGTTGTATTGTTGCTGTTTTGGTGTTAAAACACCTTGTAAACTCGTGATACTTGTGTTGTTGTTGTTGGCCAAAACTAGCACTCAAAGGAGTCCTCAGGTTGCTCTCAATTTGCGAACTATTTTGTGTAGTTTTATGCCTTTCGTGGTCTTTCTTGTATCATTTGGTATCAGAGCCATCATTCATTTCGTTTTCACGAGATTAATCTTGGGCTTGGTAACTTGAAAATTAAAAAAAAAGTATTAGAAAATTGATAAATCAAAAAGAAGCGAATCTGTCCATTTTTGTGTCTTGGCCGAAATTGTGTTGTTGTAGTTGTCTTGGCTGAGTTTGAGTATAAATCTAGGTGTACTTTTACTACTTTTGTTGTTTTTTTTGTGTTAGATTCTTTCTTCACTAACACCATTGAGTCAAGATCCAAGTTGAGCTTGAACGATTCTTGTTGGTATTGTTGTTGCGGTTTCAAACTTGAACATTGTTGGTGTATTTTGGGGTTGTTGTTGTGGACTTAAATTTGAAGATATGGTTTGAACTCATGTTGTTGGTATTTTGTTATGGGTTTTAAGTTTGAAAAAGGTGTTGTTGGTTCTTGAAGCTGGTGTTGTTCTAGACCAATATTCATGTATAGTTACAAGAAGACTCTTTAATAGTGTTGTTTGATCTAAACCCAAGTAGTGGGAAGAGAAGACCTTGTGTTTTTTTTGAAACTAGTCCCCAAAAATCTACCAAAAGGGAAGGGAGACAAATGATCTACCAAAAAGACTAGTTACCAAAAGAAAGAAAGACCACTTTCCTAAGTGTCCAAAAGAGGAAAGATCCACCAACCCTTCAAAAATGTGTCTTGCCTAAAAGGTGTAAGACAAGTCAAACCTTTTTGAAAGGTGAAAAGGGCTCCCATCTTGTTGTTTTCTTCTCCAAGGGTGGGTAAACCACTTCAAGAATCGAAATTCAAACCAAAATTTCAAAGTTGGGGAAAATAAGAACCTTTCAAAAATTGCAACCAATCCTAGACTGCCATATCACCATATTCTGTACAATACTAAAACTTTTGGCTTAAATCTAGAATTCTTAGTTTCTTGTTGTTGATTCTTAGTTTCATTTTGTTGATGTTATACTAATTGACAACTAGTAAATACCTACTAAGTTGTAAATTAGATTTTGAATACGTTTCTTCGTGTTAGCGTTATTTATGTGCTTTTCACATTTTTAACTCGTAGTAACTTCTTTATTTCAAGTTCGTAAGTAAATTTTATTTTTGTGTCTTGAGTCGATCAAACAAGAATCCATTTCGGCTGCCAAGTAGAATTGACATCCTACTGACTACCGAAGTATAAGCAACTTTCAATATTCGCCGCTCCAATTGTGAGAATCACATAGGTAAGTGTATACGAGTGTTGGTGAGGAGCTTTTACTACTAATCTTATTTGTTCATTATGTAGGTACAAAAGTGATATAAGGGAAACATGTCTTTGATAGCTGGGGATTATTGTGACTACGATATGGGAGACTATGATAGCCTTTTTATGGCTACGAAGTTGAGAGAGATTGCGGAGGCTATAAAAATAGCCATGATTAAAACTTGGGCAGATTTGAGAGTTATGATTTTGAGGGAGAAAATGAGGTGAATGAAGTGCCTAGTGCTTATAGTGAATTTGGAGATGATGTAGGACCTCGTGATGGATCTTATAATGACAATGGGGCATGTGAGAAGTCTTACACTTCTCACTCCAAACCTAGATTTGGTATTAGGTATAACCCTTTCGTTCGCAAAGTTTATGAGAGGTATGATGAGAATACACATGAGGAGTGTGAAGATTCATATTCTCCACCTTGTAGTACTTCTTATCAAGGTCGATATAGTGTGAATGGTTATACTAGCTCTAGTAGAGGTTGTCCAACAAGAAGAAGAGGGTATGTATCTCCAAAACTGAGGGGTACTTGTGTGCCTTACAGTGTTGATTCGAGAAGGAGTGTATACTCTAGAAAGGTGACCATTTGTGGGATACTGGGCTGGCTCGTTATGTTAAATGATAGGTATTATAGAAACTACATCCTTCCATCCATGGTTGACTACTTGGGGTTGTTTTGCGAGCCTGTACTTGTTCCATACTTCTTGGACGGGATTAAGGTTTCCAAGAGGGTCAAAGTTGTCTTCTCCCAATTTGAATACCATGAGGAGGTGTGGTGCGATATTCTTCCATTGACATACGGTCATGTAATCTTAGGTGCCGATTGGTTTGCACAACATAGAGTTTCAAATGTGCAAAATTGTCCTAATATTGTAAGAGACCGGTGGGGAAATCACCTCGTAACATATATGCTGCCCAAGCCGAAAAGAGAAGTGAATATTTACTCCAATCCGAATGCTTATGGGAGACAAAAGATTAAGATGAGTAAGGGTGTGCAAGGTGGTGATCCAAGAGAGAAAAAGAAAGAGGTTGTGTGGAGCGAAGTGAGGGGATTGACACCAAACTGAGCTAACATTGTTTGTCCTTCTATTTCTAAGGACATTTATGTAGGTACCGACATGGCAAGTGAAGGAGAGTAATGCCGAAGGGAAGTTGTTGCCTAAAATTATGGAGGATCTTCATAACATGGCAAAGAAGAGTCGACTTAAGAACTTCAAGGTAAAATAGCTAACTCTTACACATTTGTGCATCTGAATGATAATTGTGTGGCTAGTAGCCTATTGAGTGTGAGTAGTAGCTTAATTACTTATGATTCTAATGATTCTTTGCCTCTTGTTGATGAGTACATTTTGTGAGTGTAGATACACTAGTTGATCCTATTGATGACCAAATTGAATCTTTTAGTAAGATCAATTTATGTCCACCTAGTGTTGAAGCCTATATGTTGAACGAAAGTACATCAGCTTGTGTAATTGGTGTTGATCAGATTATTTGTGAAAATTATCCACCACTTGAGTATGTTTATGATGTTATTAATAGAACTCAAGTGAATGAAGTACCTGAACATGTTGGTCAACAGAAAGGGAGTAAACCCGAGAGCTATTATTAGGACACTCTTGTGCTTGAAATCTCTTCGAAACTTGATATTGATCTTTTAGAGAGTGATGAATGTGTTTGTTTCGAATTTTCCCTTGAAATTGATCATGCTCTCTTTAGGTATAATGTTTTGTTTGAAGGTGATATGAACACTCCTAATAGACTTAGTGGTGAAAATAACGGTATAGCTTGCCTTGGAAGCTATAGCACATACATTAACCCACTATGGTGTGACAACATTCCTCCTAAATATGAAAATCTCTTCTTGAAAGATGAGAGTACTCTTAAGGGCAAAAAATGTATGGTCTTGGAAACTACTTCTCCTTTTTCTTTGTGTGACTTTATTGTTGAGAGTACTTATGGTGATGATTGGAAAACTAGTAGTGAGTACACACATGAGGAAAACTTAGTAGAAGCCGACTTGAGTGACACCTTTTTCTACTCTCTATTTGCTTTAGATGACATGTATGCTATTGTAGAGAGTATGTCATTTAGTTTGGGTGGAGACCACGGGAAAAGAGAGTGTTGTATAGACCCGTGTCTATGGCTACTCTTCCTGTTTGACCCCAGTGCCAAATGTAGAAATGGTGATGTTGGTGCACCCGACTTGTTGCTTGGTCTCCATGACAAGCAAAGTGTCACTCTTGGCGAATCCCATAACCAAATCCTTCGTACATCTTTCATTGAGTTTTTAATATTTCGTTCAAAGGATCCTTGGTTATATTACAAATATGTGCAACCTTGGCATGTTGAGAAGATTTTTTGTGCTAACCCTAACCCTCATGCCATGATGAGTTTGTATTTGTTTGTCCTCTCTTCGGTTTTGTAAGGTTTGGATTCGAGGTCGAATCCTTTTCAATAAGGGAATGATGATACATGACGAATGACCATCCTATCTTTTGATGACTTCTTTGGAGGCCAACACATAGAGGCTCAAGACTTGGTCACCTCAAGGATACGAGAACATGAATGGAGGTCCCGTTTGAGCCTACCATTGAGCCTACCATACATCAAGGCCGTGACTGGAAGATTGCTTGGAGCATTGAAGACTTGAGGACTCACGACTTTGGATACTTAATGGCTCACAGTTTTGGAGTCATCTTCATTGAGGACATTTGGGTCACTTCACTTTGCCCAAAATGCACTCTATGGCCGCCCCTATCATTAAGGGTAGTGTAGTCATTTTGCCTTCTTTTATAATATACTATAAATAGGACATTTTAGATCTTCTCTTACTAATTGTTTAATGATAAAAGTATGAGACGTTGAAAATCCTCTCTCTTGAGAGTAGACCACCTTAGTGTAGTTCTTAGTTAGGGCTTGGATTAGCCATTATAGTTTAGGGCTTGGAAAAGCCAATATTGTTCTTTGCTTGGAAACGGTGGATCTTGAGGTGAGTTGATTCCCTTGGCGATCACCGAAAGAGTGTGGTGTTGTTGTTACATTCATTAGGGGTTTTTGAGTTTAATATACTCTTTAGTTCCTAATCTTTGTAATAATCTATGTCTCACTATCTATCTTTACCTTTCTTGTAATTGTGTTAGTGTTTGTATCTTGTAATCATTTGTTCTTATTGAATACGAATCTTGTGTTCACTATGTTCATCTTGTTCTTATTGTATTGTTTCTATTTTGGTGTTAAAACACCTCGTAAACTCATGATACTTGTGTTGTTTTTGTTGGCCGAAACTAGCACTCAAAGGGGTCGTCGGGTTGCTCTCAATTTGTGGACTGTTTTGTGTAGTTTTGTGCTTTCCGTGGTCTTTCTTGTATCACTGAGGTGAATGATGTGCATGCTCACCATGATAGGTGTGGAAAAGGTCGCGGCCCTGGACGTGGTCGTGATCATGAAGACCAAGAAAGAAATTCTGTTTCGGTGTTAATCATTCATTGAATAAAAAGAGAAAAAATGAGAAACGTGAAGCAATTACTTGTTTCCGATGTGGTGGAAAAGGACACTATTCACGTGACTGTCATGCTTTCAAGCACTTGGTTGATCTTTATCAAGCATCACTAAAGAGAAAGAGATTGTTGACATCACATGCTTGGATGTAGCAGATTTTTTTAAGCACCCTGAAGGAAAGATTGATCACTTGATTGGTGATGGTTCCGTAAACATGGAAGAATGAATGATTTTTAATTTTTTTTATTGTTGATAAGAGTTCGTGAATAAAAATCATGTAAAAGTAGTTGTTTGCATGAGTATTAGTTTTTGATTAGTATTAATCAGTTTAATTATATTATTATTGTTTATTATTTAATTGAATTTCATTTCAATTTTGTCATTATTTATTGAAAAAGAAAAAAGAATAAAGAACGATACATTAATGAATTAAATGGCAGGCGCTGCAAAAGAAAAAAAAATTGAAAAATATTGATTGTTGGCTCGATGTGCCAAGCTGCTTCCATTTTTTTTTAAGTTATTATTATTACTATAGTCTCTATGAAAAAGAAACGTTACTGCTAATTATTAAACTACTGCATTCCTTATGAAGCTTAATATAATAATATTATATTGTTTACATGTTCTGACCAAAAGATACTACAAATACATTTTTTCCCTTTTTTTTAATTATTGAAAAATAAAATGCTAAGCTAAGCTTAGCACGTACTAATTGGACATTTTTTTAATTGCTTAGAAAAGTATGATTAACAATTTCTTATAGTATAAATTTTCACTTTCTACAAAGATTTTCTATGTATTTTATTTGGTGTATGTCATTTTATTTGAAGATATGGATAATTTTCAAAGTAAGCTGTTCAATTGTGAAGATATTTGTTTGCTTAATTTTGGCACTACACATACAATATTCAAACACGAGAAATATTTCTCTCATCTAAGCATGGGATAGATTAATGTTACTACAATTTCTAGTAGTGCTAATTTGATTGAAGGCTTCGGAAAAACAATTATAATCTTGCCCAAGGGAACTAAACTCATCATAAATAATGCTATATTTTCTCTTAAGTCTCGGAGAAACTTGATGAGTTTTAAAGATATCCATGAAAATGGTTATCATATCAAGAAAATTGATGAGATGAATCTTGAATATCTTGGTATCACCAAGAATGTCTCTGGGTAGACATGTGTTATAGAAAAGTTCCCTGCTTTATCTTCTGGCCTGTATTGGACAAAGATTTGTTCAATTGAGGCACATTCTATAGTAAACCGGAAGTTTACTAATTCCAATACTTTCGTAATTGGCATGATCGTCCAGAACATCCTGGATCTATAATGATGAGACGAATCTTAGAGAATTCAAATGGGCATCCATTAAAGAATTGGATGGTTCTTTCTTATGGTGAATTTTCATGCAATGCTTGTTATCAAAGCAAGCTAATTATGAGGCCATCGCCAATAAAAGTTGGGATTGAGTCTCCCGCATTCTTGGAATGCATACATAGGGACATTTGTAGACCTATTAACCCACCTAGTGGGTCGTTTAGATACTTTATGGTCCTAATAGATGCTTCTTCTAGATGATCTCATATGTGCCTATTATCATCTCGCAACTTGGATTTGCAAAATTTTTGGCACAAATAATATGATTACGGGCACAGTTTTTTGATAATTAAATTAAGTCTATTCTCCTTGATAATGCTGCAGAATTTTCATCTCAAGCATTTAATGACTATTGCTTATCGATTGGGATAAAAGTGGAACATCCTGTACCCCATGTTCACACTCAAAATGGCCTTGCCGAGTCATTAATTAAATGTCTGCAGTTGATAGCAAGACCATTGCTTATAAAACCTATGTTGCCTACTTCTGTTTGGGGTCATGCAATTTTGTATGCTGCATCACTTGTTCATCTTAGACCAATAAATTATCATAAATTTTCTCCATTGCAATTGATTTTGAGTCACGAGCCTAATATATCTCATCTGAGAATTTTTGGGTGCGGTGTATATGTGCCTATAACACCACCAAATCACACTAAGATGGGCCCCCCAAAGAAGGTTAGGAATTTATGTTGGGTTTGAATCACCTTCCATTATTCGCTATTTTGAAACATTAACGGGAGATATGTTCACTGCTTGATTTGCAGATTGTCAGTTTGATGAGATAGTTTTTCCAAAATTAGGGGGAGAAGATAGTGATACTAAAAGAGAAATTTTGTGAAAATATCCATCACTATCTCATCTTGATCCACGTGCTTTTATTTGTGAGAAAGAAGTACAAAATATTATTCATCTGCAGAAAATAGCAAATCAAATGCCAGATGCATTTACAGATTTGAAAAGGATCACCAAATCATATATTACTGCAGAGAATGTCCCAATTCGAATTGATTTCCCTAAAGGACCATCCACTAGTGTCATAGCTAATGAATCTAACACACTCTTGAAGCGTGGTAGACCATTAGGTTCTAAGAATCAAAATTCTAGAAAAATAAAAATAAATGGTCAAGATGACATTACGAAAGATCCCCATATGGAAGTTCAAGATTTGAACAATGTTGATATTCCTGAAGGAATTAATGAGCCTGAGACTTAAGAAAATGAGGAACTATCCATAAATTTAAGTGATGTTAAAACTAATTTGAATCGATCTGAAATAGTAGAGTATTATGTATTTACATATAATGTTGCAACAAAAATCATGCAAGATAGTGAGGATCTTGAACCTCAATCTGTCACAAAATATTGATAAAGAAATAACTGGCCAAAATGGCAAGAAGTAATTCAATCTGAATTGAATTCATTTGTCAAACGTGAAGTTTTTGGACTTATAGCTCAAACACCTAATAGTTTTAAGCCTTTTTTCTATAAATGGGTCTTTGTGCTGAACAGAAATGAGAAAAATGAAATACAAAGGTATAAGACACACCTTGTTGTACAAGGAATTTCACAATGACCTGGTGTTGATTATGTCGAGATATATTCACAAGTTATGAATGCAATAAAATTGCATTATCTTATTAGTTTCACTGTCCATGAGAGACTTGAAATGCATTTGATGGATGTGGTAACAACCTATCTATATGGATCACTGGATAATGAGATATACATGAAAATTTTTAAAGGATTTAAAACGCTGAAAGCATATAGTTCAAAGCCTCGGGAAATGTATTTCATTAGATTGCAAAGATTATTGTATGGTTTGAAGCAATTTGGACGCATGTGGTATAACCGTCTTAGTGGATATTTATCTAAGGAAGGTTATACAAATGATCAAATTTTCCCACATGTTTTTATAAGGAAAACAACGTCGTAGTTTGTTATACTTGCTGTCTATGTCGATGACATAAACCTTATTAGAACTCCAATAGAACTTTAAAAGTCAATTGATTACCTAAAGAAAGAATTTGATAAGAAAGATCTCGAAAAGACAAAATTATGCCTCAGTTTGCAAGTTGAGCATTTGACAAATGGTATTTTTATCCATCAATCTTCCTACATAGATTAGGTGTTGAAAAGATTCTATATGGATGGAGCATATCCATTAAGTACTCCAATGGTTGTTCAATCAGTTGATGTGAATAAGGACCCATTCTGACCTCAAGAAAAAAATGAAAAACTCCTGGGTCCTGAAATACTATATCTTAGAGCAATTGGTGCACTACTGTATCTTTCAATTACTACAAGTCCTGATATAGACTTTTCAGTTAATTTGTTAGAAAGGTATAGTTCTGCTTCTACTAGGAGACATTGGAATGGGATCAAACACATATTACGGTATCTAAAAGGGACCACCGATACGAGCCTATTTTATTCTAAAGATTGGAGTCCCAATCTTGTTGGTTATGCTGATGCTGGGTACTTCCATATCTTGGAGATCAACAAAGCAATCTATCGTAGCCACTGAGATTATAGTTATTCATAAAGTAAGCTGAGAGTATGTGTGGTTGAGCTCCACAATACATCTCATTTGAGAAAAATATGACTTGAAATATGACAAAGTACCCACAATTTTATATGAAGATAATGCAGCATGCATAACACAACTTAAGAGAGGACTCATAAAAGGAGATAGAACGAAGCACATTTCGCCAATGCTCTTCTATACATATTAGATCCAAAAGAATGGTGACATTAACATAAAATAGATTCGTTCAAGTGACAATGTGGCTGATTTATTCACCAAGTCTCTTCCAACTGCAACTTTCAAGAAGATGGTGCACAAGATCGAAATGCAAAGATTCTAGGATGTTCTTTTAGCGGGAGTTAATACGCGCTGTACTCTTTTTCCCTTACGAGATTTTGTCCCACTGGGTTTTCCTTGTAAGGTTTTTAATGAGGTAGCCTATATGCGTATTATTAGACATTCAAGGGGGAGTGTTATGATATTGATGTATATCAGTTGTAGTGAATGTCTATCAAAATCTATCAAGATCTAGTTGACATCTATCAGGATTTAAAGTATCTATCTTTTACATAAAAACTAGGAGTAAATTTTCCCTATAAATAGAAGGGCTTCCTTCGTTGTAAATCATCCCTCAAGAGAAATAACAATTACTCTCTCTTTTGTCTCTCTACTTTTGTTCTTCTCTGCTTTACTTTTCATAAAATAACTTTACTTTTTTTTACTACACAATTTCTCAAATCTCCAAACTAATTACAAGTATCCCATATTTACAATTTCTCTCTATATAATCTATATACATAACTTTACCTTTCCTTTTTCATGCTTTTATTTCCTTAGAACCTGCCTACAATCAAGGACCTCAGTTTTTGAATTTTTGAATTTACTGTTATTCTCAAATCCTTATTTCTAGTTCATAAAATTTCTACAAAAAATAACTTTAAACCCTACCTAAAACTACCTCTTCCCCTTTTCTCACCCCACCTCTAATCAACCGCTATGACTGATGTGTGAGTCAATAAATTCACCAACGTTTTACTACTATTACATTTAGGCATTGTAAAAATTATTTTTTTGAAAAATTGACATTGTTGCTACAAGAAAAACTGTGAAGATGGAAGAAAGAACAATTATAGGATAAAGGTCACCCTCCAAGGTTAAATCAAGTGTAACACGGATTTGAAGTTAGTGGATTCTCTTGATCTATTTTCTAAAGGCTGTTGAAAGTTAGTGGATTTCCTTAGAGGTAATGCAGAATTAGAGTTAGTTCAAGTGGATTCTCTTGATCCGTTTTAGTGGATTCTCTTGATCCGTTTTCTAAGGTTGGTTATGTATATGAGCTCATATATTTTAAATTTGTTATGTATATGTGGTGAAACAAGCACTGATGGGTTGTTTATTCAGAATGTATACATTACAAAATTATGTATATGTTATGCGTATAGTGTTATTCATTAAGTTGGGGGTGTTGATCAGTGTAGATTTTACCACTCATTTTCACTCACCATTCATGCACATTATCATGTTTTGAATGAATAAATGAGACATAATTATGATTGAATACACTAATATCCCATTTTGCAGGCACATTGTTGATGAGAAGGAAAGATGCAGATTGGAGCTAAAAAGGATCAAAAGGAAGAAAAGAAGTGCAGCTGAAGACCTGGAGCAGACACAACCTCAGTTACCGCGGTCGCAATCTGAGGGCCGTGATCGCAGTCAGTCAAGAAGGTCAACCAATCCTGAACGTGTGGCTTTGATCGCGGTCGCGATCGTTGCAATCGCCATTTTTGATAACGCTCAACTTACACGTCAATTTAAGTGCAAGGCGGTTATCATCAGTATATTTACCCTAATTTGGAGTCGGCTTTGAATCTTCGAGGAATAATGTGAGTGGCGACTAAATTAGTCTGAAATAATAGATACTAGATAAATTCAGATTAATAGTACAAAAAGATAAAAATAGGGGTTTTGAAAGGTATCACACTTAATATTTCTTTTTGAATTTTTTGGGTACAAATTCGGGGCTATGAATGCTTAGATTCTAAACAATTAGGCACGGATCTTGAGATTATGCTTTCCTAGGGTCAAGATATGCATGGAGATATGATAATTCGATGCATGTTCTAACTGATGATGATGTGGTAGGCTAGGTTGTAATTCCTTGGGGCTAGTTTGTCAAAATAGCCTCAAGGATTTCACTCATTGACTCTTTCGAGTACCTAACGAGTGTGTCAAATAAAGTCACCCAATACCTCTATTAGGCATCTCTATTTATAGGATGATACCCAACGAATAGTCAACTTCACAATCACCCTTATGTCTAAGATAGTGAAAATTTTAAAAACTATGCCAACAATTGTCTGCTATTGCTTTGGTTTCCACATCCCTCTTTCAAGGATGATGTTGGTTCCTAAGATTCACCCAAACCATTCTTTCAAAGATGGATTGAGTTTTCAACAGCTTGGGATTTTCACCTACAAACCCATTTGAGTATTACGGATTTTCACCCTCAAATTCCAACCAATTTAATCAAGCAATAATAAAACCCATTAATCAACACATTAACATATGCACAAATATATCACAATCCACATGCAATTGTATCCTATTCTAGCATAATTCCAAGAGGAAAAACTAGCTACTCATAAGATAAATAAGTAAAGATTTTACCTAAAATATCCATTGATTTGATTTGAGAAAATCTAAGTGAATGTTACTTCAAACTATGAGATCCAACAAATCTTCAATGGCAGTTCACTAGTTCTTCACTTAGAAGTGACCCCAAAGTTTTCTTCACCCAAAATTTATACAATATTGTCTCCTAAAAAAATGGAGGCTATATCCCTAGAACAATGTTTTAAAATTGGGGAAAGATTGTAGAATGAATGATTAGAGTTTGAGTTTTCCTTTTTGTTAAATTGGGATCAGCTCCGTGCATTTACATTTCGACCCTTGGAGTGTATTTTTTTGATAAGCCGCGATCGCAGAGACTTCAATGCGTCTATGGTCAGAGCCACGTATTCGCGGTTTGTTGACCTTCTTGACTGACCATAATTGTGGCCCTCAGACCGCAACCACGGTAAATGAAGCTGCGTCTACTCCAGGTCTTCAGCTGCTTCTTTGCTTTCTTTTGATCCTTTTTAGCTCCAATCCACATCTTTCCATCTCATCAATAATGTGCCTGCAAAATGTGGGTATTAGTGCATTATATCACAATTATGTCTCACTTATTCATTCAAAACATGGTAATGTGCATGAATGTTGAGTGCAAATGATTGCTAAAATCACCACTCATCAACACCCCAACTTAAAGCTTTGCTTGTCCTCAAGCAACACTACCCTTTATCATGAGACATTACACTTTTATGCCATATTTTCACGTCTCAAAGATCACAATGACCTCAAGCTTAGTTACTACCACAAGTAGATCATTGCAGATGAGCTAAGATATTCTCACTACATCCCTCATCATAAAATGTAATATCTAAGGATGCACAATACTTTAAAGAGAAACAAAACAACAACAACCAATACTCTAAAAGTGACTCACTTTTGATCAAAACTAAGCTATACTCCATTTGCCTCATTTCTCGGAATATGACAAAATCACCTACCTTAACTCGTTCACATGCCTCCTCATAAGAAAGAAAATTACCTACCTCAACTCATTCACATGCCTCCTCATAAGAAAGAAAATTTCACACACTAAGCTGTCAAATATACAACAAGAAATTTAAGTGCCAAAACTCTCTCCCTCATAAAAAAACTCTCTGTGTCATACCATAAGCTTGCCACTATTTTCAATCGCCACTACAATGAAAGTAAATGGTTAAAGATCTTAAAGTATTTTTTGATCTTGTAATGTAGGTTCGGGTTAGGGTAGGATATCATTTGGGAACAACATGGCTACGCCATTCCTTGAACATCTACATCACACTATTTAATCCGCCTTTTTGACTATGGGCCACTCCTTTTTGATCTCTTCTCTTTTTACTTTTTGATTCCTTTGTTCACCCATTTTCTTCTGTTTTCTTTTTTTTTGCAATTTTCTTGCAATTCTTTTCTTTGTTTGACCCTGTATTTTTCTATTGATTTGTTTTCAATGCTTGGGCACTTAGGCATTTCACTTTCAACTTTGTGGCCCCACACTTACTTCTATCAATCTTTACTGCCCAACTTAGGCTTTTAGCCTCAAGTTGTACTTTTAAGTTTAAGGAGGGTATGATTCAAGAGAGGAATAAAAAGAATGGTTCATGACTTGTAATGAGTTTACAAAAGAAGGGTCCAAAGGCACAAAATGGGTTACTAGGAATTACATTTATGCATGGTAGGCTTTGAGAGACTAATGGGAAAAGTTCTAAATAACACAAGAATACAAGAGATGAATACAAATAGCTCACCACACATGGCATGCAAAATTCGCCAAGGAGGCTCAGTTGCTCCTCCTGTTAGAGACAAAATGGGAGTATATATCACCATTAACAAGTCAAACATTTGTCGAGTCACAAAAAAGAAAGATTATTGTTACAAGGTTGCTCACGTCCATGCCTTTAATTTTTGAATTTTTTTTTTGGATGGAGGGGGTTGTTTGTTTTGCATTTTCACCACACTCAATTTGCTAAATTACGGCTACAACCAAAGCTTTAGACTCACATTTAGGCTTGATATAGGCAAGCCAACCATATGGCTACTCAGAATTCGCTAATGGTGCACAATGGGATCCTAAATTTACAATGCCACAGGTACTCAGACTTCCCTTGCATTAAAATTTAGATGCCATATGTACTCAGAATTCACCTGTATCTATGGCTCAAAACCCAAACGCGACGCTTTACCCTTAAGAATGTCATCACTCAATCTATCATAGGGCAAGGCTCGTCATGCATTATCATAATCAAAATAAAACTAAAGTAAAAAGAAAAACTAAAAATAAAACTACATGATAATCCATGAAAACGTAGGCACCATTAGAGTACCCAAATATAACATCCCAAAAACACAAAATGAAACATCATCCAACATAAAAAATATCCAAGAACATAGAAAAACAATACGAATCTGGGGCACCCCAACTTAAAGAAAAGTAGTGTCCTCACTGCATGTGCAATAAAGCAAGAGTAAAAGGGGTCTTCCTGAATCTGCATTAGGAGCTGTTTTCTCCCACTGACTCTATGCTATTAGCATCGGCATCATCAGCTGACCAATCAGCATGGGCCTCATCATTAATATTTAACCTAGGATAAGGTAGTCGATCATTGGGCTTGAGCACCTTGAAGATGCCCTTTACCCTTTTCTACAACTTTCTGAAGAATTTATCTTTCTTCACCATCTTCTCGTTCGACTCTGTGAGGTCTCTGTGTGATGCAGCCAAGTTTGAATAAGCTCTCCCCAAGATGGAAACTGTGGCTCCTTACTTCTTCTTCTCTTTCGATATATCTCATAATCTGATTGAGCTACATATGAATGACAAGCAGTGGAGGACTCTCCCGGTCCCTGAGGCAATTTAGACAATATCTCCCTAGCCACCCGCATCTAACTCGAGATGTAATCGAAGGGGTTTCCTGACAAAGGTCTATAAAAGTCAGTGTCCTCCTAGGTCGACTTTCCTAAGTCTACCTTTTTTTCCTAATCTGACCAGGGGATCCTTCACCCAAAATTTTATTGAGAAGATGTGGGGGCCTGGGTGCACCTAGGTATCTGCAATATACTCCTTCATCTCTGGCCTTTTGCAAAGCTTAGTAATAAGGGATGGAAAGGGAAAAAACATACCTCCATGGTTCTTGAAGTGCTGGCACTCTGAGAGCACAATCTCCCCTATGTTTAGAGTAATGCTAGAGTGAATACAAGCCACCATCCGCGCTCACAAATCAATGACAATAGTCATGTGAGTGCACAATAATACTCTGCTATAGATTATATTCAACCATAGCCTGGCCTCAGCTGTGAAGTCATTCATCAAAATATCTCTCTTGGTGGTGGCCCAACGTACTTCTTTTCCCAAACATAATATATTTGCCATCTAGGTTCTAGGCTCGCATCCTTTTTTTGGAACTACTCTATGTCATCATCTGAGAGCCTATATATCTTATTAATCTACTCTGCTCTGATATCTACTTGCTTTCCCCGAATCGTCATCACTGGGTTTGCGAGTAAAACTACACTAAGGTTCCATACAACTCACGTACCCAATGCTCATTGGAATAGCAGGGGTCCGGGGAAAAACATATCCACCTGGTGGCAATGAGTCAGGCATGGAATGATGGGAGATTCTCCTCTACTTTATAAAGGTAAATACCCCTTTTTAGGAGTAATTTTTCCCTTAGTAGATCACCGTAGTAGAGGTTTTGGCATTCGACGGCCTTGAACCTGGTGTTGTCAAAATCTCCCATACTTGTGGCTTAGTACCTATAAGCAATACAATCCTAACCATTATTTTGCATTATCACACCAAAATCATGCTAGATTAATTAGATAAACTCAAGTGGTGGAGTGCTAAAAGGTTCTTGGGGTAAAAAATGGTTGTGCAGAAATTTTGGCTACTGTAGACGATTGCTCTCACGTATGGCGATCACGGAGCAATAACTGCGATCGTGATCATTGGGATCGTGAACGCAGTACCTAAGACCATGGTCGATAGTTCTGCATATTACTCAACATATATGATTTTAACCCTAAATTTGTGTTCCAACTTAGAGACATAAACATCATAATTAAGGAATTTAAGCCTAGAATGCATGATTATATCCAACTTGAAGAAATTAACATGAAACTCTTTGGGGCATTGAATCGAGCATATGATGTACACACTAATTTCGATAATTTTAGGCCTAAATTAGGGTACCCAAGACTTCCCCATGGGTGTGTACACCATCTACAATAACTAACAACCACAAAACTCATAAACAAGCATAAATTTCATGTTAAAAACACTATTTCAGGTCTTTCCCTAAACTATAAGTTCTAAGCATGCAAATATAGTAAAAATAAGGGAGTTTAGGAAACATACCAAGTTAGAGGATGCAAAGGATTTAGATGAACACTTGGATACTCTACATAATGGCAAAAATGGAGAGAATTTAAAAAGGGGTGCATATGGAAAAATGGTAGTCGATAGTCATTTAAACTGATTCAACCATGACTGTGGTCATAGTTTTACAATCACGAGCACGCCTCCTCCATGATTGCAGAGGAATGGGCTGCGGTTGCGGTAACCGAGACTAAAAATTAGGTCTCCTATGCTTCTCTATTCAGTCCACACATTCCAATTTCACAGTTCCCTTTTTAAATTTCAATTAAAATTCCTCATAGCACTACCTTTTCATGGATTATGCCTAAACAAATACAAAAATAAAATCTACTCTATCATGCATAAAATAAAAGGATACGAGCCACTTCTAGTGGCTTAAGAGGGTGTCTCCATCGAGTGCTTAGTTTAATGTCTTGACATGATGCCTCCCCAACTATAATTTATGCTTCCACTTAGAAGATTTGAATCTCTGTCCCAACTTTCATTCATGATGCATTGAGCAACAGAGGGACAGAAGATTCAGATCTTCCATGATAAAACTTGGAAGATGTGATGAAATGATGAGGGTGCTTCTATCTCGCCATTTTGAAGACTTGAACCTTTTACCCAACTTCACATCATTATTTCGATTTGTATCCTTGGGTAAAGGTATGCACATCAATAGGCCACTAGTTGTACAATCAAAGTTGATTTCCTTGGCCATTAATGGTGGGGATTTCATGTGCTCTTTTAGAGGGTCAAATCCCAAAATCCCCACAATCCGTCATTTAACTAGCTGGATGGATTCTCATCACATACTCTAAGCATAATATTGGGAAGTGGTTTGAATGAGGCCTTACCCCTAATTTCAGGGTTGCCTCTTCCGAAGCATCGTCACCCCAAAATGAACTAGAGTTATCAAAAGAGATGTGCTTTATTTCTTCTTTTGACTCTAGTACCATTTTTTTTATTTTGACATCTTCAACATCATTTGATTTGGTTGATTGGGAAATTATCGAGGATTCTTCTCTACCAAGCTCATCATCTTAGCTTAGTTTGTCTTCTTGATTAACCTCCTCTTGGGAAATGGGCAAGGTAGTGGTATTTACAAGTTTTGGTTCCTTTCCTATTTCCTTCATCTTGACAATTTCCTTTCTGAATGCCTTGTTGGATTGATGTATGTATTGCACAGTCTCCCCCATTGTAGTTACCCGACCCAAAGTAGTTTGAAGCATTCCCTAAAAACTATTGGATCCGGTATGTTTTTCTTCCTTTGTCTCATTATAAGACCTATCAAACTCATATAAAGAACTAGCAACTTGGTTAGCATAATAAGGTGAGGGGATATTTGGACAATCACTCCAATGTCCATCTCGACCACCACATAAAGAACAACCATACTCCTAATTAGATCGAGATAGTGATTTCATCTTTCTCCGGGGAACATATTTACAATCTCTTCCAAATTGGGGTCTGTCATAATATGGACATGGATCGTCAAGATAGGACTTCCAACTACCAAAATCATAGTTGTCAGTAGATGCCATAGAGAAAAGTAAAACAAAAACAAAAATGTACTTAACACATTAAATAAATGAAAATCACAAACAAATATTTATAAGTTTAAATTCAAGAAAGTAAGCTAGAATTCCAAACTAACTCAATACATCAAATTGTTCCCCAACAATGACGTCATTTTTGATAACGCTCAACTTATATGTCAATTTAAGTGCAAGGCGATTGTCGTCAATATATTTATCCAACTTTGGAGTTGGTGTCAAATCCATGAGGAACAATGCGAGTGGCGACTAAGTTAGTTTAAAATTATAGATACTACCTAAATTCAAACCAATAGTACAATAAGATAAAAAAGGGGGTTTGAAAGGTATCACACTTAATATTTCTTTTTGGGTTTTTGGAGTACAAATTTGGGACAATGAATACTTAGAGTCTAAATAATTAGGCATAGATCTTGGGATTATGCATTCCTAGGGGAAAGATATGCATGGAGACATGATAATTCGATGCATGTTCTAATTAATAATGATATGGTAGGCTAGGTTGTAAGTCCTTAGGGAAAGTTTGTGAACATAGCCTCAAAGATTTCACTCATTGACTATTTCGAGTACCTAACGAGTGTTTCAAATAAAGCCACTCAATACCTCAATTAGATATCCTTATTTCTAGGATGATACCCAAGGAATAGTCAACTTCATAATCCCCCTTATGTCTAAGATAGTGAAAATTTAGCAAAATATACTAACAATCGTCTATTATTTCTTTGGTTCCCGCATCCCTCTTTCAAGGATTATGTTAGTTCCTAAGATTCACCCAAACCCTTCTTTCGAAGATGGATTGAGCTTTCAAGATCTTGAGATTTTCACCCACAAACCCATTTGAGTATTTGATATTTTTACCCACAAATCCCAACCAATTTAATCAAGCAACAATAAAACCCATCAATCAACACATTAATATATTTACAAATAAATCACAACCCACATGCAATTGTATCCAATTCAAGTATAATCCCAAAAGGAAAAACTAGCTACTCATAAGATAAATAAGTAAAGATTTTACCTAAAATATCCATTGATTTAATTTGAGAAAATCTATGTGAATGTAACTTCAAACTTGAGATCCAACAAATCTTCAATGGTACTTCACTAATTCTTCACTTGAAAGTGACCCCAAAGTTTTCTTTACCCAAAATTTATACAATATTGACTTCTCCAAAAATGGAGGCTATACCCCTAGAACAATGTTTTAAAATTAGGGAAAGATTGTAGAATGAATGATTAGAGATTGAGTCTTCCATTTTATCAAATTTGGGATCACCTACGTGCATTTATATTTTAACCCTTGGGCTACATTTCTTTTCTAAACCGCTATCGCAGATACTTCACCACGATTGCAGTCAGAGCCACACGTTCGTGGTTGGTTGACCTTTTTGACTGACCGTGATTGAGGAACTCAGATCGTGGCTGCATTAACTGAGGTTGTTTCTACTCCAGGTCTTCAGCTGTACTTTTTTGCTTTCTTTTGATTCTTTTTAGCTCCAATCTACATCTTTCCATCTTATCTATAATGTACCTGCAAAATGTGGATATTAGTGCATTCAATCACAATTATGTCTCATTTATTCTTTTAAAACATGGTAATGTGTATGAATGTTGAGTGCAAATGAGTGGTAAAACCACCACTCATCAATACATAACACTATTATGTATATCAACCCATATACTGTAACACCCCGTATTTTCATGCTAGAATTCTAACCATCGTTCCTATGTGTATAAGCTTCAATCTGAATGATTTCCATGTGAATATATATTTCATGATCATTATCCTAGTGTGTGAAGTGCTTTCGAGGTGAAATATGTTCATAGGAATCACTTAGAGTGAAGTTGAGCTAAAAGTCTTTGATTCAGCTAATTTTTTGTATTCGATCTTACAAAGGTCGAATTTAAACCTATATAACTTTTTATATACATAGAATTTTTCATCTCAAGACCCACCAAATTGTAGATAATTGAGTTATCTTTTCAATGATACCAATTTTTCCTTAATCCGATACCTGAGTGAATAGTTCTGACCTTTTTTGTGAGAGGCAGTCATCTATTGCAATAGCCTCGTATCGCAAGGTCTACTCCACCTTTTTGGCGATCGCGTTGTGAGGTATACTCCACCTTTCTGGAGGTGGCACCACGGCTCTCATTTACATGAGAAAAAGAGACCAAGGGCATTTGGGTCCTTTTCCCCCAACCCAACTCGTCCAAAACATGAATTGGAACTCCCAAAAGGGAATTATTTGCCCCTTTCACTCCAAATAGCTATTAGTAAACCCTCCTCTATTCTCAAGAACAAAAGTCCACGTGTCAACTCTCAAGAATCAAGAAAACTAAGTTCCAAATTCAAAGTTGTCTCCAAGGATTCTTTCAAGCAAGGTGTGTGGGGATATGAATGAGCGATTCCTTTCACCTTTGTGCCCAAAATTGCATGAATTTATGATTTGATTATTTGTTTTTGAATTAGGGTTCATACCCAAACTTCAATATATTCTTGAAGCATGTTATTATCATGAAATTTAAAGATTTTAGTGTATATATCAAGAAGTGCCTCTGTTATGTTTTTAACTTATATGATTTAGATTGTGAATAAGATTGCACTTTCTTGATTTGTTATTATGAAGTATTTCAAGAATCATATTTAGCATGAAGTTTTGATGTGAATTGATATGAGTTTGAAGCATGGGTTTTAAGCTCTAAGTTTAAGTCTTGATATTTCAAGAAGATTATGTTTTAAGAAATCTTTGTTAAGAATGTATTCAAATTTTAAGCAAGAATTGATCTTTTGATCCTCAATAATGATATGGAATCCACACATGTTAGTTTTGATTACAGTTTAAAGAAAATAGATTCATAATTGGTTTTCATTATAAACCTTTATTCTATTTTAAGGTGGATCTCCTATAGAATGAGCATATAAGTAAGGGAGTAGTATTTCACACTGAATTGGGTATATGTCCTAGTTTACAAGCCCCACAACTATGAGCCAACGTAGGTTCAAATTATTCCCATTTATATGGATGCAGATATAGATTGTGATCACTTAGCTCAGGTCCTACTCCATGGTAAGAGTATGACAGCTCTCCCCAACATGAGCTTTTCCCCACAGGGGAACAAGACATTGGACACCATGATAGGTCACATGGTGTATGTCGGTTAGAAGAATCTTCCTAAGATAGAATAGCAAAACAACTTTTAGAACTAAGTTCCCTGGCTCACAAAGTTATTCTTACGCTTCACTTTTCATATTTATGATTTTTACAGCTTTGTTTTATTCAAGCCAAGGTGAGTCATTTACACTTAGTATGTATTCTTTACAAGTTTACATAAACGCTGAGTTATTGTTTTCACTTATGCATTCACCCCCACATGCTCAGTACATTTCAAAAGTACTGATCCATACATATATTTATTTGCTACATTATTTAATAATGTAGGTATAAGTTGTAGCGCGCATATCATAATTAGACAGTTTGCAGCTTCCAGTCAGTATGTGATGAGTACTTTTGATTCAAGGGCTTGAGTCAGTCATAGTTCGAGAAGCATTTTGTATTCTTTATTCAGTTGTATTAATTAGGGATAGTTGGGGGTCATATTCCGACTACCTATAGTCAATACTAGTAGAGGCTTCATAGACAGTCAGCAGAGTTGATGTATTTGATTCCAGTCTTGTTTTGTATAATCAGAGTTGTAATCATTTTAATATAGTTTTGTATTGATCATATTCAAAAAAGATTCATCTTCTACATATTTCTTTTGGATTTGTGTATTTTATTTAGTTGCTCATGAGTTATGCCAGTATAACGGTTAGCTTGGGATCACTTATGGTCTTAAGCATCATGTGACATCCAGGGGGTAGTCTCAGGATGTTACATTTACACAATTCTGTTATGTATATTTGTTGAAACAGAAACTATTGGGGTGTTGTATTTTTAGAACATATATATTACATACTTATGTATATATATTATACATTAACAGTGTTATACGTAACAAAGTTTTGTATATGCCTCTATTAGACAAGTTGAGGTGTGTTTATTTCGACCTATATACATAGCATTGTTATGTATATGAAAGAATATTAGGCATGAATATTATGCATTATTTTACGTTTATATTAAGTTTTATTTCATATTAGACTAATATTGATTTGCAATGTATATTATTACAGGGGATGCAATTTGAATGCAATTGTCAAAATCTACCCGAGATTTCTCAATGTCTAACTTTGTTCGTTGAAATTGATTTCGTGTTTCAAAATTTTGAAATTAAAAAGTTGTTACTAAATTTAAGAGACCCATTAATTACAATTCCATAAATATAGTGTTAATTGTGTTATGTATTTAAGGCAGAGATTTTATTTTCTTAATTATAGTTAAATTAGTTAGTTCAGATACATAAGTAGTAATGTATATGGTTAGTTAACCTATGTATAAGAATAGGGAGAGAAAATTTTTTATTGAAAAAAGGGAGAGAACGCAATTATGTTTCAAAATGAGGAGATTTATGTTATTTATACTAAAAAAAATAGTCCTGGACTTAAATTTTTTTAAGGAAAGTACTTTCTGGTATTATTGATTTAAATCATAAATAAGTTACCAGCTATTAGCAATAAAAAGGAAGTAACAAATGCAAATAGAAGTGAATTCAAAATTTAGATTTAGTTATTCGGAAAACATGTGTACATATCTCGAGCCTAACTCATTATGTTTATTTTAACACATAGAACACATCCCTGATCCGGCCCCGGCAAAGTCATGCCGAGTAATATGTAAATAAAACTAAGGGCTAGTTCTTTTGTTCTTTTGCTTAATATCCTTATAAAAAATAGCATGAAATAAACCAGAAGATATTTGCAACCAGTTTATGTCGCTTAGAGTTTGTACTGACATAGTTGTTAAGTTTGTATGCAGACTGGAGCAGGCAAAAGATCAAAATATGAGTTCGATTGGATTCAGTAATCTTGGTTTAAAAACTGTAATTATTTAAAAATCTTATTTGATATGTAGTATTAACTTGAACTCAATAACTCAAAGGTTAAAATTCTGAACTCATAAGCTTCAAACTCTAATTTTTCTTTTATATGCAGATAATTTCATTCAAAGTCTACAATAAAGGGGATATTTTAACCTAAATTGTGAATTAATAACTGATTTTGTAGATTGCTTCAAAGTCACGTGGTATAATAATTATAATTGATCTATCAAAATAAGCAGTACAAATATATGTAAAGAATAAAGGGAAACGATATAAATAACACTTCAGATGAAATTATTGACATGAAAATGATCATTGAATTTTAATTTGCTGGCAACTTTATACAATACTAATACAAATTTGATACATGCTTATAGAGATAAGTATTATCTAAAATAAAGATACAATTTCTATATGCATATTGTACACATATATTTTATACAACAATGATGCAAATTCTATGCATATCATATTAAAAATGCACATTGTCTATAACAATGATACAATTTTTACTCATAATTTCATTGCTCTATTTTTTTTATAAACTGTATCAATATGGTATATGGATTGTATTATTATGGTATATGAACTGTATCTGAACCACCTGGATCTCAATGACCCAAATTATGAAATGACTATAATATGAAATTTGTTTAAGATGAATGCTCATGAATGTCGAATGACCCAAACATTGGTCAATTATTTTGAATTGGACCAACCCATGTGCTTTTTCCAATAAAGTAAGAGAGAGATTTTTTTAGTACGCACCTATTATAACAAATGTCTCATTTGTTGCAACATTGAAAATGATAGTGTAGTGTATATATTTTTTTGTTGTATATACTATACTATCATTATTAATTTTACTATAATATCATTGTTAATTTTTTTAACAAATGTCTTTAGGTACCATTAATGGAGGAATCAATAACATTAGGGGTTGGTTGTCATGGTGAATGGACCGAGAAGAACAATTGATATATTTGACAATGGAAGGATGGTGAAATGTAAGAAATGATAGTGATGAAAATCCAAAGAGATGTTTTCTATGATGATTTTGTGTAACGCCTCGAGTCTGCACCACGGAAGCTACACGGTGCTCACAATCCCGAAAGACCACAAGCTAACCCATGACTGGTACCTACTGCAATAATTGAGTAATAATAGTGTAATAATGCAAAAATTAGGCTGGAAGTACAATAAGTTTCATAACTGAAATCAAATACTGGTAAATAAATACTAAAAACTGAGCATCTGTCCAAGATAATATAGTCTGAAAATCCTCTAACTGTCTGAACATGGAGTTAATGGTACAAGTTCCCAACTAACTTTGACTACTGAAAAATGAACTAAAATACTGAAACGATGACTTTGTCCTCAAACTATGAGGACTCATCACTAAATTTGTTGATGATAATATGGGCTGCTAAGTACAGCCAAGAGCCCGTGGTCTGAACCTATGATATAAGACATTATAGCATAAAAGAAAGGTATGCGTCAGTACTTTGAATGTACTGGTATGCTAAGTGAGGTAAGGCTGAATGCATGGATTCATATGCATGAACAATACTGGTTGAGTAACATGAATATAACTGAATGAGAGTACATGTATATATGAAACTGCTGCAAATACTAATTTATGCAATGCACATAACTACGTATACTATAACTGAGATCATATTAAAACTGGGTAACCAAATCAAATCATGCTGGCGGCGAGTACGGTGCAAGCCTATCACAAAATCTATGTTCACCTTCTCCCACTTCCACGTGGAAATGCTGAACTCCTGCATAGATCCACTGGGCTTCTGATGCTCAATCTTAACCTGCAGACATTTCGAGCACTTAGCTACAAAATTTGTAATATCTTTTTTTATCCCACTCCACCAATAGATTTCCCTCAAGTCGCGGTACATCTTGGTGTCTCATGGGTGAATAGAGTCACGATCACCATACGGTTCTACGAGAATCCGCTGTCTCATACCATCTACACATGGAACACAAATTCTACCCTGACAATGCAACACATCATCTCCCCTTTGAGAGAAAACCTCTACTCTCTGATCTCTGACTGACTCTTTCAGTTTAACTAAACTGGGATCTCTGTTCTGCTTTTCTCTTAACCCAGAAACCATAGATAATTCTAAACTATTTTGTACCCATACACTACCCTCTGCTAAATCGAATAAGCGGATACCTAGTAGGGCAAGCTGATAAACTTTCTAAAATAACTTCTTCTTACCATTCTTCACATTAGAAACACAACCCATGGACGTACTACTGAGAGCATCAACCACTACTTTGGCCTTGCCAGGATGATACAAAACACTCATGTCATAATCTATCAATAACTCCAACCACCTCATCTGACGCAGGTTCAGATCTTTCTGAGAAAACATACTCTGCAGGCTTTTATGGTTTGTGAACACATCAGCATGTACTCCATGCAAGTAATGCCTCCAAATCTTTAAGGTAAACACTACAACTGCTAATTCAAGGTCATGAGTAGGGTAATTCATCTTATGGGGCTTAAGTTATCTAGAGGCATAGGCTATAACCTTACCTCTTTCCATCAAAACACACCCCAAACCAACTTTGGTAGCATCACAATATACCACAAACCTATATGAACCATCTGGTAATGTCAAAACTGGGGCTATAGTGAGTCGATTATTCAATTCTTGAAAACTCTTCTCACAAGAATTTGACCAATGGAACTTTACTTTCTTCTGAGTCTATCAGGATATAGGGGATGCAACAAACTAAAATCCTTCAACAAACCATCAGTAATAGCCATCCAAACTAAGAAACTCCTAATCTCTAATAAAAAGATGGGCCTGGTCTAGTTTCTTACTACTTCAATCTTTTGAGGATCAACTCTAATGCCATCACAGGAAACTATATGACCAAGAAGAGTTACTGACTTTAGCAAAAATTTGCACTTACTGAATTGGCAAACAACTGATGGGCTCTGAGAGTTTATAATACTATTTTGAGATGGTTTGCGTGATTATGTTCTCTGTGGGAGTAGACAAGAATATCATCAATGAAGACTATGACGAATATGTCCAAGTACTGCTTGAACACATGATTCATCAAGTCCATGAAAGTTTCTGGGGTATTGGTAAGACCAAATGACATGACTAGGAATTTGAAGTGACCATATCGAGTTCTTAAAGCTATTTTTGGAATGTCACATTCTCTGACTCTAAGCTAATGATAGCTTGATATGAGGTCTATCTTAGAAAAGTAACTGGCACCCTGAAGTTGGTCAAATAAGTCATCGATTCTAGGAAGTGGATATTTGTTCTTGACCATGACTTTGTTAAACTAACGATAGTCAATACATATTCTGAGAGAACCGTCTTTCTTACGCACGAATAGAACTAGTGCACCCCATGGGGATATACTGGGTCTGATGAATCCCTTATCTAGGAGATCCTTCAACTATTCTATTAATTCCCTGAGTTTTACTAGAGCCATTCTGTATGAAAGAATAAAGATAGGTTGAGTATCGATAAAAAAGTCCATTCCAAAGTCAATTTCCCTCTAGGAAGGAAGTCTGAGAAGGTCTTCAGGAAATACATCTTGGAATTTATATGCTACTTGAACTGATTCAAGACTAGGAGTCTAGAAACTAAAATCCTTAACTCAAACAAGATAGTAGACACACCACTTAGATATCATTTTCCTCGCCCTTAGGTTAGAAACAAGATGACCCCTAAGTGCTGAGGTAGTACCCCTCCATTCAAGGACAATTTCATTCAAAGACTAAAAATGGACAATTTTATTTTGTAGTCAACTGAAGCATAGTATGAATGAAGCCAATCCATGCCGAGAATGACATTAGAATCTGTCATCTCTAATTCTACTAAGTTTGCTAAAGTGGCTTTTTAAGATACCATAACTGGACTGTTCCTGTATACCCATCGAGCTATGATAGATTTACCCACAGGGGTAGAGACTGAGAAGGGCTCTACTAGGATTTTGGGACTGACTCCAAAGTAAATAGCTATATAAGGAGTTACAAAGGACAACAAAGCTCCTGGATCTAGTAAAGCATAAACATATAAATGATAAACTTATAACGTACAAGTGACCACATTTGGAGAACTTTCCTGATCCTGTCGAGACTAAAGTGTATAGAGTCTATTTGGGCATTGTCCACTACTGGCACTAGAAGTGGCACCTTGCTGATTTAGGTGAACGAACTAAGCTAAAGGATGATTATACTGACACTAAGAAACTTACTGTGGACAATCTCTAATTCTATGGCCTAGCTTGCCATATCTGAAACACACATTTCTGTCAGCTCTATAGACATCCTGATTGTTTCTATCACACTTCTGGTAAAGACGATTTGGTTGGGCACTGCTAACACTACCCTGGGGTTTAGGGCCTGGTGCCCTATCTTTATTGCCATCTCTGAATTTTAGCACTAGAGCACTAGATGAGGACGGAGCTGGAACTAAAGATTTTGGACAAAACTAGGAACGATTACCACCATCTAACTTGGTCTGAGCAAATTTAAAGCTACTTATTCTATCCTTCTTGTTCTCCCTCTCCTTCTCCCTATTCTTAGCCTCTTCTATCTGCTGAGCATGGACCATAAGCCTAGATATGTCCATCTCTTTAATCAGCATTATGGTCCTACACTCCTTACCACGCTGTTAGATACACCTGAAACATACTTACTCATCTTAGATCTGTTATCTACTACCACATGAGGGGCATATCTTACTAACTCAGTAAACTTAAGGGAATACTCATTCACTATTATGTTTCCTTGTTTCAGATTAATAAATTCCAAAACCTTTACTTCCCTCAACTCTAGTAGGAAAAACCTATTAAGGAAAGCAGTAGAAAACTCCTCCCATTTTAGGGGCCCTGCATTAATATCCCTCTCTTTCTTCCACTGCTTGAACCATGAGTGAGTCACATCCTACATCTGATATGCGGCCAACTCATCACTCTCACTAGCAGTCACCCTCATAATAACTGTGTTTCTGCACCTGATCAAGGAATTCCTGTGGGTCTTCATTTAACTTAGAACCAGTAAATGATAGAGGATTCATTCAAGTAAAGTCTTGAATTCTAGCTACAGCAGTATTGGCCACTGGGTTAGCCTGGGGGACAATTGGACATTTATTTTAGGTTGCCACAGAATGAGCTAGAGTGGTGAAAGCTGCTCTGAATTTGGCATGAGAAACATGCTCATCTAGAGGATCTGGCTGGGAGGGCAGATGTGCTAGTTGATTCCTAGTCCTCCTTCTATTGGTCATTTTAGGAGATATATTTTATAGATAGAAGAAAGAAAAGAATTAGACTGAGAGTTTAACTTGAGATCATGCTCACTCACACTATATAAATACTAAAAGAAGGGAACTTGTTCCTAAAATTCCTCATAGCCTCTTGTCTATAAGTGTGGCACACTACACACCCATGCACAAGACTCTACTATATACGACTTTCAAACTCCCTAGGACTCTATTGAACCTTAGGCTCTGATACCAAGTTTGTAACACCCTAAATCTATACCCCGGACGCTACATGGTGCTTATAATATTGAAGGACCACAAGCTAACTCATGACTGGTACCTACAGCAATAACTGAGTAATAATACTGTAATAATATGGAAATTAGGCTGGAACTTCCATAAGGTTCATGACTAAAATTTAATACTAGTAAATAAATACTGAAAGCTGAGCATCTGTCAGAGATAATCTAGTCTAAAAAACCTCTAAATATCTAAAAATAGAGTAGATGGGATCCCTAACTAACTCCGACTACTGAAAAATGAACTAAAATGCTAAAAAATAACTATGTCCTCAAACTATAAGGACTTACCACTAAATCTGCTGCTAATAATCTGGGCTGCTAAGTACGGTCTGGAGCACGTGCATCTAAACCTATGATATAAGATATCATCGTGCAAAAGAAAGGTATGCATAAACACTTTGAATGTACTGGTATGCTAAGTGAGGTAAGGGTGAATGCATCAGTTCATATGCATAAATAATACTAGCTGAGTAATATGAATATAACTGAATGAGAGTACATGTATATATGAAACTACTATAAATACTTATTATGCAATACTATGCATATAACTGTGTATACTGTAACTGAGATCATATTAACCTGGGTACTGAGTTTTGATAACTGAATGACTGATATCTGAGTTCACTGATAACTATATTACTATTAGCTGGGTGACTATTTTTGACAGTTCTGAAGCTGTAGAACTGAACTGAGTTCTATACTGAGCTGGGTGACTATTTCTTACAGTCCTAGTGTTGTAGAACTAAATTGAGTTCTATACTTAGACTGAAACAGAAACTGTGGAAGTTAATTATCTAATTAACATACCCCTCTCTAAAATAATTGGGGTCCAACCCATAACCCCAGTTGGAAGGGTGTCATACCATTCCACGGGTAAAGATAAGTTGCTAAGTCATCCTCATTTGGAAGGTGCTCTGAATGAGAACGGCGGTATCCTCAACTGGTAGGTAAGATACCTCATCAACCCTCAAATGGCTGGTTGATGTCTCAACCAACGTTGGCTACATAGTTCTAGAATGCAAGGACTACTTTTAAGGATTACACCCTCTACTAGCAGGTGTGTCCCCACCTTGGGTTCATTCGGTACTGAATCTTAATCCCAACTGAATAGACACTGAATTGATTTTTAAACTATACTAGGCTGGACTGAGCTATTATAAATTGTGCTAACTGACTAAGATGGACTGAGTTCACTGAGTTCTGTTAACAGGCTGAATATAATGAATTCGTTAACTGATTGAATACTACTCTACGTGACATAACTGACTATTCTGTAGCTATTGAAATTCTAATTAAACAACTAGATTTTTGGGTATTAGGTACCTCTAGGACTTGATAGTGTGAAAAGTAAATCATAGCATGATCTTGAAAAGCATAACAAGGTCCACTTGCTCATAATTCATTTATAGAGATATTTTATCAAACACTTGTAGGGCAAAAACTTGTACATATGTTAGCATGTCATGATTTCACCATTTAGTTCACATTGACATTCTATCAAACATATGGGGAGCACAACTTAATATGTATAATCATAGACATCATGTAAACGTTGTAACCACAACACCTAAACTTGCTAATTCAAGGATTATAACATGGGAATTACATAATTCAATATACATGCTATTTTAATTTCATGAAATCCATATTTAATCATGGATTCAAACTCAATTCATGTCATAAACATGAATACAATCCAATTTCAAGCATTTAAATCATGAATCAATAATCTTAAAGTTTTAAAAATGGATTCTTGGACTCTATGGGTGAAAGAAACACATAGATGAACACCTACTATACCTTGATTGTTAATTTCGTGGAGATTGGGGGGAGTTTTTGAGGCTTGATTCTTGAACTTGATGAAGATAGGGCTTGTTCTTGAGGGGATTTTGTGAAAAGAATGAGCAATTTTTCTATATAGGGCTTTAATCCAGTGTTATGGAGCTATTGGGTAAAGGGAAAATGACCCATTTACGCTTTAAAATACTGAACAAAACTGTAAAATTTACCTAGACTGGATTGTCTAGGGCACCGCGGGTCTGGAGCGCTGCTCTGGGTAGGGCGCTACGGTCTGCATCGTGGGCTCTCCCCAGCACCGGATTGAGCAGGGCGTTGTGGGATAATTTCCCTGAGCCACTATTTTGGAGTTTCAAACACGCCTTAACGCTTGTCCAAAAATTTTAAAACTCGCCCGAGATGTACTATTGACTTCTCCGATCATGAATTAACTCAAAATCTAACTTTCTAAGGTCGGGAGGGTAGTAAATAAATTCCTCTAAGTTTGAGGTTTTTAGAAATGACCAAGTTCTAACACTTCGCTAAAAATTTCTAAGTCAGGGACCTCTTTCGGCATGCTGTAAAGGACTCAACTGATTAGGATTCTCCGGAGTCTTATATTTTGTGAACTTAACATCAGCTATTGTGGACTAAATTATCAATGAAAAATCTTGTCATTAGTTACATGCACATCTTCTTTTAAAATCTGAGGTTTCTACCTTTTAAAATAAGAGATCAAGTTCATCTGCATGCTTATCTGAGTGATGTAATTATGCCAATTTTAAAGGTGTACGTGGTTGAAAAATTTATAAAGAAAGAAAATTAGATTGTAGAACAAAAATAGCAAGAATAAAAGGATAAGTTTGATGATAAATTGGATGATATGGACATGAATATTCCATATGATGATGTTGATGAGAGAAGATATAAAGTAAATGTGAAGGAGGATCAAACCCCAATGTTTGTTGTTGCGAGCAATATAGTATTGGGCAAGTCTCAATCAACATAGTCTAGCAATCTTCAAGATGATGAGTCTAATTTTTACAAGGGAATGACAATTAAGAATAAGAAAGAATTAGTCACTTCATTGAATATTCTTACTTGAAAAAAGATTTCAGACTAAAGAAGGAGATTAATTCGCGTAATGTGTATTATTTTAGATGTGCTTATTCGTACTGCAAGTGATGGTTGAGGGCTGAAAAATTCGTAAGTTCTGACAAATTCATCATTAGAACTTATGAAAAGTACCACATATGAGGTTTGGATCATATTACGAGCCATAAGCCACACGCCACGACAAAGGTCATCCATAAATACTTCAAAAAAAGATTCCCTAATGTCAAAGACCCTTTTACAAGAGATATGACCAATCAACTTCACAGAAAATTGGATTGTAAGGTTTGTTATTAGATGCTTTATAAGGACATAGATATTGCAAAGTCTTTGGTTAGGGGAACACATGAGTACGGGTATGCAGTGCTTGATGCCTACAGTTGCATGCGTGATTCCACAAATTCGGAAAGTAAGATGACACTGTAGGTTGATGAAAATGGAAGGTTCAAGTACTTTGTAGCCTATGGTGCTTGTATTCTTGGTTTTCAATAATTTAGAAAAGCCATAGCCGTCGATGGGACATTCTTGAGAAGCAAGTATAAAGGAGTTTTATTATTGATGGTGGCACAAAATACAGAGAATCACATCTTTCCTGTGGCCTTTTGTGTAGAAGACAAGGAATGTGATGCCTTAAATTAGTATTTTTTTGATCAAATGTTAAGCAAGTATAGGTGCATTATTATAAATGTAATATATTATTTGAGTTTATTGTAATACTATGTCGTACAAAGTGATTTTTTAAATAGGTATAATATTATGACTTTAAACATAGCTGAATTGATGAATACAATGTTTGATGTTGAAAGAGAATTTCCTATTGTTGCTCTATTTGATGAAATAAACACGCGTTTACCAAATTATTTCACGAGAAGCATATGGAGTTGGTGAACTCACCAAACAAACTTGTTCCTTTAATAAAATACAAATATCAAAGTACATCAATTTGAGAAATAAGTTGTTGTTCCATAAAATAGCCAATTACAAGTTCAGTATCAATGGTCATGATGATGATGTCATGGTCAATCTTTAAAGAAGAACTTGTACATGTAGAGTTTTTGACTTGGACAAAATACATTGTGCACATTCTATGACAATAGTTCGAGCCCAATATGGTACACAATTTGGAAATTAAATTTATGAGTACTTATGTCCATATTATTCGGTGGAAAGCTACATAATGGCATATTGTAAGGGTATTAATATAGTGTTTTCTGAAGATTTTTGGATTGTTTCTGTAGAGATTTTGGAGAGAGAAAAACCTCCCCCTCCATATGTTAACCCAACCAAATCAAGAAGAAGGCGATATAAGAGGAGGTGTGGAGTTAGAGAATCATTTCCAGTAAGAAAAAAAAAGTGCTCCATATGTAAGAACATGGCCACAAAAGAACTACATGCCCTGATCGAAATGCACCATGATTGTCGTAATAGTAAATAGTTTAGTTGTTGTAATAGTAAATAGTCTTGTCTTGTTGTTGGTTTAGTTATGAACTTGATAATTTTAACTCATTGTTAGTGATGTATGTTATTTATTATATAAAATATATTTTTATTTATGGTCCAACAATTACTTTATGCATCAATAAAAAAAGGTAACAGGAAATTATATAAATACATTAGAGAACAAAAATATTTTCAATAAATTACCTATATGTTGGAAGAAATAAAAATAGTTCATGCTACTAGATTGAGTTCTTCCAATAGATGACCCATATGTTGCAACAGATGGGTTTAATTATCTGTTGGAAGAAATCAAAATAATCTTTCTTACTGGATGGAGTTCTTCTAATAAATGTCCCATCTGTTGCAATAGATAGTGATCTATTGGAAGAAATCAAAATAGTTTTTGCTACTGGCTTGTGTTCTCCCAATAGATGGCCAATCTATTGCAATATATGGGTCATCTATTGAAAAAAATCAAAAGAGTCCTTGCATTAGATTGTGTTCTTTAAGTATATGACCTATCAGTTATAACAGATGAGTCATCTATTGAAAGAAATTAAAGGAGTCATTCCTACTAAATTGAGTTCTCCAAATGAATGACCTATCTGGTGGAAGAAATCTAAATATTCCTTCCTACTGGATTGTGTTCTCCCAATATATGACCCATCTATTGGTAGAACTCAAAATAGTCCTTGCTACTGGATTGAGTTCTTCCAATAGATGATCTATGTGTTGTGACAGATGGGTCATCTGTTGTAATAAATCAAAATAATTCTTGCTACTAGATTGAGTTCTTCCAATAAATGATCCATCAGTTGTAATAGATGGGTCATCTGATGGAGGAAATCAAAATAGTTCCTGCACTGGATTGTGTCCTCCCTACAGTTGGACCATCTGCTGTAATAGATAGGTCATCTATTGAAGAGATCTAAACTCTTGATGTTCTATATTATTTCTTCCAATAGATGGGTAATTTTTATTTTAACAGATGGATAATCTGTTTTAAAAAATGACCCATCTATTGAAATAGATGACCTATTTATTGGAAGAACTCAATCCAGTTGCAAGAATTATTTTGATTCTTCCATCAAATTAGTCATTTGTTATAATAGATGTCTGTATTTCTTTTATAATTTCCAACAGATTAGTAATCTGCTACCACAGGTTAGTCATCTGTTGCAACAGATGTCCATAACTATTTGACTAATTTAATGAGAAATGCCTTATTTTAAACCATTATTAGTAAATAGTCTTGTTGTTGGTTTAACTATTAACTTGATTACTATATAACTCACTGTTGTAAGAAATTAACCTCTTGAAGATGATCCATCATTCAATGAAATCACAGGAAAGGGAAATCAAATCTAAATAACAACAAGAAGCAGTTATTCATTTATTCATAATTCATTCACATGCATACAAATAAAATTAAAAATAAGTCACAGAGCCATTACATCAGTGCGAATAAAAGCTAGGCCAATGTGCTCTAGCATCAAAAAAGAGGGAAAAGGTGAGTCACTAGAGTCCCTTGAGTAAAGATTATAGTCAGATGAACCAAAGGAGATAACAGATAGTTTGAAGGCTTAGCCATTGTGTGAACATATCTCAACTAAAGCTCAGGAAAAAATTAAAGGAAAGAGAGAGAAAAATAGAGAAAGAAAGAGGATAAAATTAAAGAAAAATTGAGCAAACAAGTTGGTTTTAAATATTAGTAGTGGTGACCTTTAAGTAGAAAGAGGAGACAAGACAAAACAAGGGGACAAACGTTTGAGTTCTCCTGAAAACATTTGAGTTTCCTCAAGTATTTGAGTTCCCTAGGATTTTATCTTCTTTTTTTATGTTTGATAGGAAATTGCTTTTAAAAAAAAATCTTACAATAGATGACCCATATATTGCAACAGGCTAGTCATCTATCAAAATAAATCAAACCTCTAAAAGAATTATTTTTATAATGCCCTGGGTTTTTTGGTTGTGAATTTTTTTTGCGTTTTGAGCTCACTGCCTTGACTACAACTCATCCTATAAGTCGTAGGGTGTCTTGATAGATCGTGTGACCCTAGTCGTAAGGTGTCCAGTAAATGGTGCTTGACTTTTTATCTTGGGTACGACTCGGGGATAGGTGTCGTAAGGACTCATGAAGAGTCATTGGGGTGGAATCATAACTAAATTAGAAATTAAGTGGCTAAGTTCTACTTCGAGTATGATTGTCTCACTAAGAGTCATGAGGACTTGTTATAAGTCATTGGGTGCAAATCTTAGGATATCCAGTGTTTACCCAATTGGGTTGTGTCGACTACGACTGGACCCTATGAGTCGTAGGGTCTAATTATAAGTGGTACTAGTTGAGTCATAGGGCCAATAGTGTGTGGGGTTCCTAGAGGATATCTTAGTTATGACTCTCGGTGATAAGTTCTAAGGTGTGGCTACGAGTCAACGGTTGACCCATAGTCAATGAATACCCTTTTCCAGCTTTTAAGTTAAGTATATTTTGGATATTTCCCCTCTTACCCAAATTGAAATCGTGTCTTATAACTCCTTTAGGGTGTTATTATCACCTACAAACAAATATAGGTAACTTATTAAACACTCCAAAAGGTTCTCTAACTTCCCTTAAGCACGTCAAGCTTGGGTTTCATCAAGTTGGTCATCTGAGGGCTCAAGGGTCAATTTCTCTCCAAATTTCTTAGTATTTAAGACATGTTAATCTTCCCTCATTGTTAATTTATCGAGATCATATGTTCTAAAGTATTATTCATAAGATATTGATGTTGGTTTTGAAATAATGGTTAGGGGTTTTTGAATGCTTAACGATGGGCAATGTTTTCCCATGGTTTACATATGACTTTTCATGTTTTAATTATGGTTTTGATCTTGTGGGTGCATAGGTATGGTGAATGAACTAGGGAATTGTTATATTCCCAAACTTGTGACTTTTGAACTAGTTATGACCCCAACCCCATGAAGTGAAATTAGGTTATAATTATGAGAAATATGGGAATTTGTAAAATTGAACCAAGGGGGTTGTGAATTTCCCCAAGTGATGTAATTATTTTGGCATATTGATGTTACCTTGTAATTGTAGTTGGTATAAAGATACTAACAATGTATACGTAATTGTGTGCTAAATATTTTAATTATGCTTTAATGGGGGTTGTGTAGCTGAGTTGTAAAAGTGGAGGTCTGAGTGATCGATACTGGAAATTCCATTAACTGATGTAGAGGTCAAAATAACAAGGGAGGTTTGAGTCCCCCTTATTATTATTACATGATTAGGGAGTTTTAAGTTCCCCATAAATCATCACATAATCGGGTGCTTAATTAACCTTAGTATATGATTGGGAGGCTTGAGTCCCACATGCATATATATAAGATTATTCTCAGGTTTGTGCGGCTATAAGCACTGGGGCCTGATCAGGGAGTGAGAGATGAGGCCCATATAGCCTGTAGGTATATGTTATGATGGTTGATCTACACAATCCAAGCTAAAGTTTTAAAGCACATGTTAAGCCTTGTTCCCTATCTTGATATGTAATATTTATGTATATATATTTGATTTTATGCATTGGATTTGAGTGATTTGAAATAATTGACCATTCTATTATGTTATCCTTATCTCTGAGTTACATGCTATCATTCGTCCCACTAACTGTCTTCGAACGATGTATCCCCATGCGATGTAAGAATTGATCATACTTCTACTCCTTCTTTTTAATGACTAGTATTTGAGATAATCTCATGAGTGGACACTGAAGTGGTGTGCTTTCATATATTAGAAGTCTATATTTCATGCTTTTGTCTCTTATTTCTTTGACTATTTAAACTATTTAGGCTATAGTTTGGGGTATGTACTGACACTTTATTGATATTCAGTTTGGGTTCATTGTTTAGAAACCTTTATTTGGATTACTGTAGATATTGGGCAGTGTCGGTCAGTTGTTAGGCCAGTCACCGTCATCGAATTATAGATATGTTTTGAACTTACTTAAGATTATTGTATGCTATCTTGTTATATATTCAAAATTTATCTGACCTTGGGGGTGATGTTCTTGGTATGGTTAGGTGTAGTGGGTGATCTCTGTTCTATGTGGGACTTGAGATACCCGTCAAGGCTAGGCCGTAGTTTGGGTTGTGACAAAGATGGTATCATATCCTAGGTTGGTGTCATTAGGTGTCCAACCAAGCCATGTCAAGTAGAGTCTTATTTATGTATGTGTAGTATGCTACACTTATAAATGAAAGGTTATGAGGCATTTAGGAATGTTTCCTTTTTTTTTTTGTTCTGTTTTGAGCTATAGAGTCTAAGATCTTTTATCTCTCTGATTCCTATTTGTTCACCTTTTTGTTCATGCCTCCAAGAAGATTTGATATCTGTGAGAACTCTTTTGTCCCATCCAAGGACAATATGGACAGAGCTTGTCCTACTCAAAGAGTTCAGACTTGGTCGAGGATTGCTGCTTTTGATTTCCCTAAAGAAGCTCCACCGGTTCCCCTTATTCTTTCTTAGGTATCACGAGCTAATGTGTCTAATGCTAAGTTTTGCCAGTTAATTCTTTGGTCACCCAGTTAGTGGCCTCTCAGACTGAGTGAGCTGCCTCTATTGCTCTATCCTTTGAGGCCACTAGAGTTGGCCAATTCATAAGATTGTGTTATCCTACTTTCACCAGTTCTGAAGTTAAGAAAGATCTTTAAAATTTCATTGATAAGATAGAAAAATTTTTTGTGTGATGCATGCTGCTAATATGGAGGGTATAGATTTCTCTGCTTACTAATTAAAGGATATGGTGTATCAGTGTTACGAGGAATGGACCAGGCTAGGGGAGATGATGCTGAGTAAGATCGATGGTATGATTTCTCTAGTGTTTTTTGGATCGCTTCTTTCCTTAGAATTTGAGGTAGGTGAAGGTAAAGGAATTCGTGAACCTGAGGCAAGGTAGGATGACAGTCATAGAGTATGCCTTGAAGTTCCATCAGTTATCCGGTATGCTCCTAAGTTGGTGTCTAGCATAAGGGCTTAAATGAGAAAGTTTACTTTTGAGTTATCCTAAGACTTGATTCTAGAGAGTAAAACTGCGTTGTTAAACATAGACATGGATATTTCTTAGCTTGTGGTGTATATACAACAAGTGGAGGAAGAAAAGAACAAACAAGTAGAGATGAGCGAAAGGCAGTGTAAGAAGTTTCACCATTTGGATTAGGGTGGAGGTCTGTAGTCGAGTGGTAGAGATGGTGGAAAGGGTTCTAACAAAAAATGGGGCAATTTTGGTCCTACTCTACGGCTAAAGCTCCTTATTCGAAGTCCTCGATTGACCATTGTTCTTAGCATGATATTGGATTTAGAGAACCAGGAGCCTAGTCTCAGGCAAGTAAGGCTTAGTCATCTCCATATTATCCTTCTTGTAGGTTTTGTGGTCAAGTGTATCATGGTTTTTGCTATGAAAGGAGGAACAAGTGCTTCAAATATTTCCAGATTGGTCATCTACAGAGGGATTATCCTTCTAAGGTTGCTTGTGGGGAAAATAAGATTCAAGTTGCTTCCTCATCCACTCATGCACCAAAGAATGATACTTCTTCTTCTAGCTCTGGAACTGGTATGAACCGTATGTATGCTTTTTTCACTCGCCAGGATTCTAAGGCATCCCTTGATATTGTTATTGGTATGCTCAAACACTTTTTGCGTGATATATATTATCTACTTGATCCAGGGTCTACTCTCTTTTATGTGACCCCTTTTATGGCTATCCATTTTGTCTTTGATCCCAAGTGTATTCCAAATTTTTTTTCTATGTCCAACCCGATGGGTGACTCTATTGTGTCTAAAAGAGTCTATAGGGGTTGTATGATATTGGTCTATGGTAGAGAGAACTTAGTGGATCTGATAGAGTTAGACATGTTAGACTTTGATGTGATTTTAGAGATGGATTGGTTGCATTCGTGCTAAGTGTCTCTTGATTTTTAGACCTAAAGGGTCATTTTCCATTTCCCAAATGAGCCAGTAATCAAATGGGAAGGTATTTCCCTAGTGCCTAAGGTAAGGTTCATCTCAAATCATAGAGCCTAAAAATTAGTTTCCTAAGGGTGCCTCTATCACCTAGTAAATGTTAGGATTCTAGAGCCAAAGGTCCTTCTTTGCAAACTATCCTTGTGGTCTGTGAATTTTCCAAGGCATTCCCTAATGATCTTCTTAGTGTACCTCCTGATAGGGAAATTGATTTGGGATTGATCTTCTTCCAGACACTCATCCTATTTCTATCCCTTTTTATAGAATGGCTCTGGCTGAGTTGAAGGAATTCAAGGAGTAGTTGAAAGATATTCTAGATAAGGGTTTTATCTACCCTAGTGTGTTTCCATGGGGTGCTGCTGTTCTATTCGTGCATAAGAAGAATAGTTTCCCTCGGATATGTATTGATTACTGCCAATTGAATAATGTAACTATGAAGAATAAGTACCCATTTTTGAGGATTGATGATCTACTTTATCAACTTCAGGGTGCTAAGTTCTTTTGTAAGATTGATCTTCAGTTTGCATACCATCAGTTTAAGATTAGGGAGGCGAATATCTCTATGACTACTTTCCAAACCCGGTATGGTCATTTTGAGTTGTTTGTGATGTCCTTTGGCTTGACCAATGCCCTGGACGCATTTATGGATCTTATGAATTGGGTTTTCATCAATTCTTAGACTTATTTGTCATTGTCTTTATTGATGATATTTTGGTGTATTCTAAAAGTAAGGCAGATCATACCGATCACCTCCGTCTTATGTTAAAAACCCTAAAGGATCAATATTTATATTTAAAGTTTCGTAAGTATGAGTTTTAGTTGAATGTTGTGACTTATTTGGGTTATGTTGTTTCTAGTGAAGGAATCATGGTGGATCCACAAAAGGTTATGATGGTTAAGAAGTGGACTAGACCCACGACTCTATCCGATATTCAGAGCTTGTAGGTTTAGCCGACTAGTATAGAAGGTTTGTGGAGAGTTTCTCTTTTATTATGGCCCTATTGACTAAGTTGACTCATAAAAAGGTGAAATTCTAATAGTCTGATTCTTGTGATACTAGTTTCGAGAAGCTTAAGAATAAGTTATCTTTGGCTCCGATCTTGACTCTACCTGAGGGAACTGATGGTTTTGTTGTCTATTGTGATGGGTATCAAGTAGGTCTGGGTTTTGTGTTGATGCATCATAATAATGTGGTTGCTTATGCTTCTAGGTAGTTAAAAGTTCATGAGAAGAATTATCCTACCCATGAATCAGAATTCTTAGCTATGGTGTTTGCATTGAAGATCTAGCGATATTATTTGTGTAGAGTCCACATTGATATTTACTCTGATCATAAGATCCTACAGCATGTGTTCACTCAGAAGGAGCTAAATTCAGGAACAGTAGGTGGCTTGAGTTGCTAAAGAACTATGACATAAGTCTCCATTATCATCCAGGTAAAGCTAACATAGTTGCTGATGCTCTCAGCAGGATCTCCATAGAAAGCTTGTCTCATATAGAAGTGAAAAAGAGGCATTTAGTGAAGGATATTCAGTGTTTGGTTAATCTCAGTATTCGTCTATTAGATTCCTAGCATGGTGGTGTGATTGTTCAAAAGGTAGCAAAGTCATCTCTTGATGCCGAAGTGAAGGAGAAACAAATGTTGGATCCGATCTTGATATAGATCAAGAATGATATGGTTAGGTAGAAAGTGATGATTTTTTAGATCAATGGTGATGGTATCTAGAGATACCAAAATAGACTGCGTGTTCCCGATGTTGATGGGTTACATTGTAGAATTTTGGTTGAAGCTTATGAGTCGCATTATAATATTCATCTTGGTTAAACAAAAATGTACCATGATCTTAATAAGATTTATTGGTCAAATAATATGTAGCGTCATGAGGCCAACTTTGTGGTTAAGTGCATAGCATGTCAACAAATGAAGGTTGAACACTTGAGGCCCAGTGGATTGTCTTAAAAGATTGAGTTGCCGGTGTTGAAGTGGGAATTGGACAATATGGATTTTATTGCTAGTATTCCATGGTCTCACCAGCAGTTAGATTTGATTTAAGTCATTGTGGATAGGATGACTAAGTCCGCTCACTTCTTGCTAGTGAGGATAAATTTCTCTTCTGAGGATTATGCCAAAATATTCATTAAGAAGATTGTGAGGTTGCATGGGACTCCAGTTTCCATCATATCTAACTGGGGTACTCAATTCTTATCTCACTTTTGGAGGTCTTCTTAGCAAAGTTTAGGGACTAAGGTGACCCTTAGTACCACTTTTCACCCACAGACGAATGTGCAAGAGGAAATAATAATTTAGGTCTTGGAAGATATGCTTCGAGCTTGTGTGTTTGATTTTGGGGGTGGTTGGGTTGAGCATTGGTATGGCTCCATTTAAAGCCTTTTATGTTAAGAGGTGTTGATCTTCAATTGGGTGGTTTGAGGTTGGTGAAAATAATTTGTTTGGTCCTAATTTGGTTCACCAAGCTATGGAGAAGGTGAAGGTGATTCGAATAGACTTAAGACTGCCCAAAGTTTCCAAAAGTCCTACGTGGATATAAGGCGAAGAGAGTTGGAGTTCAGTGTTGGTGATTGGGGGTTTTTGAGAGTTGTAGTTCAGTATTGGTGATTGGGGGTTTCTGAAGGTGTCTCCCATGAAGTGAGTGATGCATTTTGGTAAGAAAAGGAAGCTCAGTCCCATTATGTTGGTTCGTACGTGGTTTTGAAGTGGGTTGGTAATAGCGTGTTTGAATTAGAGTGTCCCTCTAGTTTTAGCTCCAATCATCCAGTGTTTCATGTTTCGATATTGAGAAAGAGAGTGGGTGATCCTTTGATGGTTGTTTCTTTAGAGGAGGTGGGTATCTCTTATTTCTTATCCTATGAGGAAGTCTCGATTGAGATTTTAGATCGGTAAGTCCATCAGTTATAAACAAAGGACGCGGCTTCGGTAAAGGTTCTTTGGAGGAACTAAAAGGTTGAGAAAGCTACATGGGAAGCCAAGGAGGACATGAAGTCCAAGCATCCATACTTGTTTCTTATTTTGGATAATCGTGATTGAGGTATGAGTATTCCTTAGTATCTTTGTTTTCTAACTTTGTTAAAGGAAATTGTAATTTCCTTGGTATCTTTGTTTTCTATCTTTATTAAAGATAGTAGTAGTGGTAGTGTTTGAGTACTATAGTGCTAATAAATGCCTTGTCCTATTATTCAAGGATGAATTATCCTAAGGGGAGAGTATTTAACGTCCTAGGTTTTTTTGTCTTGAAAATTTTCTGAGTTTTGAGCTCACTTCCTTTACCACGACTCAACCTTTAAGGTATCTTGATGGGTCGGGTGACCCTAGTCGTAAGGTGTCTAGTGAACGGAGTTTGAGTTTCTTTCTTGAGTATGACTTGGGTAGACGAGTCATAAGGACTCATGATGAGTCATTGGGGGTAGAGTTGTAACCAATAAAATTCAGTGGCTAAGTTCTGCTTTGAGTACGAGTGGCTTACTACGAGTCATGAGGACTTGTTATGAGTTGTTGGGTGCAGATCCTAGGATGTCTAGTGTTTACCTAATTGGGACCTCTGTTGACTATGACGATACCTTAAAAGTCGTAGGGTCTCATTGTGAGTGGTATCGGTCGAGTCGTGGGTCAATAGTGTGTGGGGTCTTAGAAACTTTTTGGTTATGACTCATGGTGGCCAGTCGTAAGGAGTGGCTACTAGTCAATGATTGACCCATAGTCAACGATGGCCCTTTTCCAACTTTAAGTCAGGGGCATTTTGGTTATTTCCCCTCTTATCCAAATTGAAACCCACATCTTATTACTCCTTTAGGGTGTCATTATCACTCTGAAACAAATCTAAGTAATTTCTTAAACACTCTAAAAGGCTCTCTAAATTCCCTCAAGCAAGTCAAGCTAGGGTTTCTTCAAGTTGCTCATCTAAAGGATCAAGGGGTCGATTTCTCTCAAAATTTCTTTGTATTTAATTGAAACACCTTGAGTTTGACCCTCAGAAATTTATTGGGTTTTAAACTCTCTGGACATCATACGACTCAAGATTACTAGTCGTATAATATAGGTACAACTTAGTAGCTTAAATCATATGATAATTAGTGTGTGGTAGGTCATTCACTGTCCAAGGTACGACTAGACTCCATACGAGTCGTATGGAGAGGGTACGAGAAGAGTAGGGCAAATCATATGGTTAATAGTGTCAAGCCCTTGAGGTACTATCTGGGGTACGAGTTAGGGGTACCACTCGTATGATGGGGTATGAATGAGGTGCTCAAATCGTACCCACAGGCATTCATTTTTCAGCTTTTCAACTGAGGGTATTTTGGACATTTTTGCTCTTAAACCCTTTTGACTCCATGACTTAAAACACTATTAGGACTTTATTTACCCTATTATTCTCAATCAAAAACACTTTAAACACTCCCTAATATCTCTCAAGGCTCTTGGTTCAAGAAAGGCTGGGGTTTCTTTAATACAATCAATTTGGGGCTTACAAGGGTAGTTTCTCTCCATTTTCTTTGGTATCTAAGTCATGTAACTCCTCCCTCATTGTTAATTCAACTAAAAGCATGTTTTACTTAATGGTTTTCATTGCATAATTGTGATATTATTGTGGGTTTTGAAATACCTGTTGGGGATTTTTGTTGTCTTGGTTGGATAATGTCTTCTCATATTTTTCTTATGGTTTTCATGCTATATTGTTGGTTTGAACACGTGGTTGCATGAGAATGGTAAATTGTCACTTGGTTTGCTTTTGGAATCTATATGACCTCAACATGTTTGTTAAAATGCCTACGAGAATGTTTTTGTCACATAGTTTGACCTTTATTGAAATCCTTTCATTGTATAATATGGTAATGGAACATAAATTGGTTTGGTTGGTTTTAAATGGATTGTAAAGGCCCTGGTGGCCATGTCTTTGGTTTTGAAAACCTTATGAGGTACACAGGAGTCCCCCAAGTGATTTATGTAATGAAGTCTATGGGGTATATAGGAATCCCCTAAGTGTTGGCTAATGACATCGCTTGCAAGCTGTAATCAGTATGAAGATACCACTTCATAATGCCTTGGTAGTTAACTTCTGGAATTGGTGGTTTGGTTATGTGCTAAAGGATTTAATTGGGCAATAATGGCGCATTGTGATAACTAATCGTGAAAATGTGGACAAACACTGGAAATACATGTTTTTCGACTTGAGGTTGGTCATGCTGACTATATAATTATAGGGTAAATGGGAATACCCAAAGTTACAGTTGTATATATGTATCATGTAGGGGGAAGGGTACACAGGAATCCCAGCCCCTATGATATATCTGGTTCGTGTGGCTACACGTATTGGGGCCTGTTCAGGGGGTAATACTAGACCCATATAGCCTGTGGGTGGTTTTTGGACGGTCAAGCTACAGAACCCTGGTTAAGATTTTTAAATGCTTGCTAAACCCGGTTCTCTTTCCCGGCATGGAATATATATATGTATAAATATGACTGCACTTGGTTACTTACTTGGTTTTAAATGTTGGAATTGTTTTATACTTATTCCTGAGTATGCTAGCGTTCACTCGCTAACCCCTTTTCAGGCGTTGTATCCCAACTCAATGTAGGGACCAGCCATACTACTCCTACTCAATGATTGGATTTGGGGACAAATTTGTGTCAAATTAAAATGTTGAGCTTCCATACTCCAGAAGGCTATAGTCGAGGGCATGTCCCAACCGAATGTTCCTTGTTTTCAGATAGAGGCTTTGTGTGACTACTTTAGGCATTGGCGTTGTCGGTATTAGTGTCAGCCTTGGTATTGGGGTTGATGCCGGATGGATATTTGATTGTATTGCTTGTTGGTTATGGTTATGGATTCTATTATTGTCCTTGCACATTTATTGCTCTATCTCGTTATATGTTTGGAATTTATCTTACATAGGGTGTAGACGACTATGATTGGGTATCGAGGGTAGTCTTCGGTCATGTTTAGGCTTGAGGCACCCGACACAACTAGGCCCATGTTTGGGTTATGGCATTATGGCATGTTACTCTTCCCTCATTGTTAATTTATCAAGAGCATATGTTTTCAAGTATTGTTCATGAGATATTGATGTTGGTTTTGAAATAATGGTTGGGTTTTTTTGAATGTTAATGATGAACAATCTTTTCCCATGGTTTACATATGACTATTCATGCTTTAATTATGGTTTTGAACTTGTCGGTGCATGAGTATGGGGAATGAACTAGGAAATTATAATTTTTTGAAACTTGTGACTTTTGAAGTGGTTATGATCCAACCTCATAATGTGAAATTGGGTTTTAATTATGATAAATGTGGAAATTTGTAAAATCAAACCAAGGGAGTTGTGAATATCCCCAAGTGATGTAATTGTTTTGGCATGTTGATGTTACCTTGCATATGTAGTTGGTATGACAATACCAACAATGTATGCCTAAATGTGTATTGTGGTTTGACGAATGAGATTGTGTGAGAAATGTTTTAATTAGGCTTTAATGGGGTTATGTAGCTAAGTCATGAAAGTGGAGGTTCAAGTGATCGAGACTGGAAATCGTGTTTGTCGACGCGGGGGTTAAAGTGACCAGTGAGGTTTGAGTCCCTCGTAAATCATCACATGATAGGGTGCTTAATTCACCTTAGTATATAATCGGGAGGTTTGAGTCCCCCGTACATATATATGAGATTATTCTCTGGTTTGTGCGGCTACATGCACTAGGGCCTGATCAGAGGGTGAGAGCTGGGACCCCTATATCCCGTGGTTACATGTTATGACAGTTGAGCTTCACTATCTAGGCTAAAGTTTTAAAGCGCATGTTAAGCCTTGTTTTCTATCCCGGCATGTAATATATATATATATATATTTTATGTTTCCATACATCGAAAGTCTATATTTCATGTTTTTGTTGCTCATGTCTTTGACGGTTTAGACTGCTTTAGCTATAATCGGGGGCATGTTCCGATACTTCATTGATATTAAATTTGGGTTCCTTGTTTAGAAAGCTTTGTTTAGACTACTGTGGATTTTAGGTGGTGTCAGTTAGTTGTTTGGTCAGTCATCAGTCGTCGGATAATAGATATATTTTGAACTTAAGCTTATTGCACTCTATCTTGTTATATATCCAAAATTCATCCGACCTTGGGGATGATGTTCTTGGTTTTGTTAGGTGTATGGGTTGATCTCCGATCTATGTTGGACTTGAGATACCCGTCATGGTTAGGCGCTGGTTCAGGTCGTGACAATTTTAATTTCTTCCGACAGATGGGTATTTTATTGCAATAGATGACCTATATGTTGGAAGAAATCAAACAGCTAACAAGACCTATTTTGATTTCTTCCAAAAAATGAGTCATCCGTTGCGACAGATGTCTATATCTATTTGATAATTTCCAATAGATGATTTATCTGTTGCAGCAGATGTTTATATCTGTTTGATAATTTTTAATAGATCTGTCATTTGTTACCACAAGTTAGTCCTCTGTTGCAACATATGTCTATATCTATTTGACTAATTTGATGTGAAATAATTCAAATTAAACCATTCTTACTTATAAATAAATCAATTTATGTAAAATTAGCTCTCAATTAATGAGTTCAATTCCTATTTCAATTAATTTCATAGTAATTAGATGATCAACTAAGTGTATACGTCCTGAATAGAGTTATCAATTAACTAATTTGATGTGAAATGATTTAAATTAAACTATTATCAGTAATAAATAAATTAATTTAAGTAAAGTTATCTCTCAATTGATGATTTCAATTGCAACTTCAATGAATTTCATAGTAGTTACATAATCAACTAGTGTATTCGTCCTGAATAGAGTGATTAATTGACAATTTTGATGTGATATGATTCAAATCAAACCATTATTAGTAGTAAATCACTTGATTTAAGAAAAATTAGCTTTCAATTAATGAGTTCAATTCCAATTTCTAATTTCATAGTAATTACATGATCAACTAAGTGTATTCGTCCTGAATAGAGTTATCAACTGACTAATTTGATGTGAATTGATATTAGTTTGAAGCAAGGGTTTTCATTCCTAAGTTTAAGTCTTGATATTTCAAGAAGATTATGTTTTAAGAAATCTTTGTTAAGCATGTATTCAAATTTTAAGCAAGAATTGATTTTTGATCCTCAATTAAGAAATGAAATCCACACATGCTAGTTTTGATTACAGTTTAAAGCAAATAGATGCATAACTGGTTTTCATTATAAACCCTTATGCTATTTTAAGGTGGATTTCTTATAGAATGAGCATATAAGTAAGGTAGTGGTATTTAGCACCGAGTTGGGTCTATGTCCTAGTTTACAAGCCCCACAAGTATGAGCCAATGTAGGTTTAGATTATTCCCATTTATATGGATACAGATACAAATTGTGATCACTTAACTCAGTTCCTACCCCGTGGTAAGAGTATGATAGCTCTCCCCAATATGAGCTTTTCTCCGTAGGGGAACAAGACGTTGGACACCATGATAGCTCACATTGTGTATGTCGGTTAGAAGAACTCCCTAAGATAGAATAGCAGAACAACTTTTAGAACTATGTGCTATGGCTCACAAAATTATTCTTATGCTTCACTCTCACGTTTATGATTTTTATAGCTTTGTTTTATTCAAGCCAAGGTGAGTCATTTACACTTAGAATGCATTATTTACAAGTTTATATGAACATTGAGTTATTGTTTTCACTTATGCATTCACCCTCACATGCTCAGTACATTTCAAAAGTACTGATCCACACATATGTCTACGTGCTACATTGTTTAATAATGTAGGTACAAGTTGTAGCAAACATATCATAATAAGACAGTTTGCAGCTTCCAGTCAGCAGGTGATGAGCACTTTTGTTTCAAGGGCTTGATTAGGGATAGTTGAGGGTCATGTCCCGACTACCTATAGTCAATACTAGTAGAGGCTTCATAGGCAGTCAGCAGAGTTGATGTATATGATTCCAGTCTTATTTTGTATAATCAGAGTTGTAATTATTTTAGTATAGTTTTGTATTGATCATATTCAGAAAAGATTTATCTGCCGTATATTTCTTTTGGATTTGTGTATTTTATTTAGTCGCTCATGAGTTATGCCAGTATAAGGGTTAGCTTTGTATTACTTGTGGTCCTAAGCATCGTGTGATGTCCAGGGGTTAGTCTTGGGATGTTACATTTACATAATTCTGTTATGTATATTTGTTGAAACAGACACTATTGGGGTGTTGTATTTTCAGAACATATACATTACATACCTATGCACATATTTTATGCATTAACAGTGTTATATGTAACATGGACATGGATATTTCTTAGCTTGTGGTGTATATGTAATAAGTTGAGGAAGAAAATAAGAAATAAGCGGAGATGAGTAAAAGGCAGAGTAAGAAGTTTTGCCATTTGGATCAGGGTGGAGGTCAGCAGTAGAGTGGTAGAGATGGTAGAAAGGGTCCTAAGAAGAAATAGGGCAATTTTTGTCTTACTTTACGGCTAGATCTCCTTATTCAAAGCTGTCGGGTGACCATCATTCTTAGTATGATATTAGGTTTAGAGAACCAGGAGACTAGTCTCAGGCAATGGGACTTAGTCATCTCCATATTATCCTCTTTGTAGATTTTCTGGTCAAATGCATCATGGTTTTTGCAATGAAGGGAGGAACAAGTGCTTCAAATATTACCAAATTGGTCATCTGCAGAGGGATTATCCTTCTAAGGTTGCTTCCGGGGCAAATAAGATTCATGTTGCTACCTCATCCACTCATGCACCAAAGGATGCTACTTCTTCTTCTATTTACGACACTGGTCGGAATCGTCTGTACGCTTTTTCCACTCGCCAGGATTCTAAGGCATCCCTCGATGTTGTTACTGGTATGCTCAAACACTTTTCATGTGATGTTTATTATCTATTTGATCCAGGGTCTGCTCTCTCTTATATGACCCCTTCTATGGCTATCTATTTTGGCTTTGATCCTAAGTGTATTTTGGATTTTTTTCTGTGTCCAACCCGATGGGTGACTCTATTGTGTCTAACAGAGTCTATAGGGGTTGTGTTATATTGGTCTATGGTAGAAGCATCTTGGTGGATCTGATTGAGTTAGACATGTTAGACTTCGATGTGATTTTGGGGACAGATTGGTTGCATTCATGCTATGTGTCTCTTGATTGTCAGACCCAAAGGGTCATTTTTCCATTTCCCAAATGAGCTGGTAATCGAATAGGGAGGTAGTTCCCTAGTGCCTAAGGTAAGGTTTATCTCAAATCTTAGAGCCCGAAAATTGGTTTCCAAAGGATGCCTCTATCACCTAGTACATGTTAAGGATTCTAGAGCCAAAGGTCCTTCTTTGCAAACTATTCCTGTGGTCTGTGAATTTCCCAAGGTGTTCCCTAATGATCTTTTTGGTGTATCCCCCAATAGGGAAATTAATTTAGGATTGATCTTCTTCCAGACACTCGTCCTATTTCTTTCCCTTCTTATAGAATGGCTTTGGCAGAATTAAAAAAAATTCAAGGAGCAGTTTAAAGATCTTCTAGGTAAGGGTTTTACCCTCTAGTGTGTTTCCATGTGGTGCTCCTACTCTCTTCGCGCGTAAGAAGAATAGTTTTCTTCGGATGTGTATTGATTACTGCTAATTGAATAAAGTAAGTATGAATAATAAGTACCCATTTTTGAGGAATGATGATCTCTTTGATCATCTTCAGGGTGCTAACTTCCTTTTTAAGATTGATCTTTAGTTTTTTTACCATCAGTTGAAGATTAGGGGGGCAAATATCCCCATGACTGCTTTCCTAACTTGGTATGATCATTTTGGGTTTTTGGTGATGTCCTTTGACTTGAGCAATTCCCTAGCTACGTTTATGGATCTTATGAATTGGGTATTCCATCAATTCATGGACTTGTTTGTAATTGTCTTTATTAATGATATTTTGGTGTATTCTAAAATTTAGGCAAGTCATGCCGATCACCTTCGCTTTGTGTTGCAAGCTCTAAAGGATCGACATTTGTATTTAAAGTTTTGTAAGTGTGAGTTCTAGTTGAATGAAGTGACTTATTTGGGTTATGTTGTTTCTAGTGAAAGGATCATGGTGGATCCACAAAAGGTTGTGCTGGTTAAGAAGTGGACTAGACCCATGACACTATTCGATATTCGGAGCTTCTTAGGTTTAGCCAGCTAGTATAGAAGGTTTGTGGAGAGTTTCTCTTCTACTACGGCCCTGTTGACTAAGTTTACTCAAAAGAAGGTGAAATTCTTGTGGTATGATTCTTGTGAGAGTAGTTTCGATAAGCTTAAGGATAAGTTATCTTTGGATCTAGTCTTGACTCTACCTGAGGGCACTAATGGTTTTGTTGTCTATTGTGATGGGTCTCGAGTAGGTCTGGGTTGTGTATTGATGCAGCATAACAATGTAGTTGCTTATGTTTCTTGGTAGTTAAAAGTTCATGAAAAGAATTATCCTACCCATGACTTGGAATTCTTAGCCGTGGTGTTTGCATTGAAGATCTAGAAACATTATTTGTATGGAGTCCTTGTTGCTAAAGGACTATGACATGAGTCTCCATTATCATTTAGGTAAAGCTAACGTAGTTATTGATGCTCTCAGCAGGATGTCCATGGGAAGCTTATCTCATGTGGAAGAGGAGAAGAGGGATTTGGTGAAGGATATTCACTTTTTAGTTAATCTCAATATTTGTATGTTAGATTCCTAGCATGGTGGTGTGATTTTTCAAGAGGTAGCAAAGTCATCTCTTGATGCTGAAGTGAAGGAGAAACAGATGTTGGATCCGATCTTGATGTAGATCAAGAATGATATGGTTAGGTAGAAAGTGATAATTTTTTAGGTCAGTGGTGATGGTATCTAGAGGTACCAAAACACATGTGTGTTCCTGATGTTGATGGGTTACATGGTAAAATTTTGGCGGAAGCTCATAAGTCACATTATAATATTTATCGTAGTTCGAGAAAAATGTATCATGATCTTAAAGATATTTATTGGTAAAATAATATGTAGCGGCATGTGGCCAATTTTGTGGCTAAGTACATGGCATGTCAACCAGTGAAGGTTCAATACTTGAGGCCCAATGGATTGTCTTAAGAGATTGAGTTGCCAGTGTGGAAGTGGGAAGTGGTAAATATGGATTTTGTTACTGATCTTTCGTTGTCTCACCAGCAGTTAGATTCAATTTAGGTCATTGTGAATAGGATGAATAAGTCCACTCACTTCTTACTAGTGAGGATAAATTTCTCTTCTGAGGATAATGCCAAAATGTATATTATGGAGATTGTGAAGTTGCATGGGACTCCACTTTCCATCATATCTAACTGGGGTACTCAATTTTCATCTCACTTTTAGAGGTCTTCTCAGCGAGGTTAAGGGACTAAGGTGACTCTTAGTACCACTTTTTACCCACAGACTGATGGACAAGAGGAAAGAATAATTCAGGTCTTGGAAGATATGCTTTAAGCTTATGTATTTGATTTTGGGGGTGGTTGGGTTGAGCACTTACCTCTCATAGAATTTCATACAACAACAGTTATCACTCTAGCATTGGTATGGCTCCGTTTGAAGCCTTATATGGTAAGAGGTATCGATCTCCAATTGGCTGGTTTAAGGTTGGTTAAAATAAGTTGTTTGGTACTAATTTGGTTCACCAATATTTGGAGAAGGTGGAGGTAATTCTAGATAGAATTAAGGCTTCCCAAAGTTGCCAAAAGTCCTTTATGGATGTAAGGCAAATAGAGTTAGAGTTCAGTGTTGGTGATTGGATGTTTCTGAAGGTATCCTCCATGAAGTGAATGATGCATTTTGGTAACAAAAGGAAGTTCAGACCCATTATGTTGGTTCGTATGTGGTTTTAAAGAGGGTTTGTAATATCGTGTTTGAATTAGAGTGTCCCTCTAGTTCTAACTCCATTCATCCAGTGTTTCATGTTTCAATGTAGAGAAAGTGAGTGGGTGATACTTCGACAGTTGCTCCTTTAGAGAAGGTGGGTATCTCTGATTTCTTGTCCTATGAGGAAGTCTCAGATGAGATTTTATATCGGTAAGTACATAGGTTGCAGACAAAGTATGTGGCTTCGGTAAAGGTTCTTTGGAGGAACTTAAAGGTTGAGAAAGCTACATGGGAAGACAAGGAGGACATAAAGTCCAAGTATATTGTAACGCCCCAATTTTTGGAACCGAAATGCTACAAGGTGCTCATGACCCTGAAGGACCACAAGCTAATCCATGACTGATATCTGTACCTGTAAACTGCATAATATCTCATAAAATATGCGGAAACATGAACTGTAAGACCATAAGGTTCAATACTAATACATATTTGAAAAATATGGTATAACAATACCAAAAAGGAACATAAATACTGAAGTCTAAACATATAATCTGACATCTAGTCTGAAAGCCTCTAGCTGAACTGAATAAGGAGTTGATGGGACATTCCCCCAACTAACTCCAACTACTGAAATAAACTGAAAAACTAAAACAAAAATGAAATCATCATGTCCTCGAATGATGAGGACTCACATCTAACTCTGACTGCTGATCCTGGAATCTACTGCTGAATTGGAGCTCATGCCTCTGAACCTATGGTGTAAAATAAGAGAAAGCACCATAGCGCAAATGCGTCAGTAAGTCTGAATGTACTGAGTATATGAGTGAGGTAGGCTAAATGCAAAGGGTTATATGCATGAAAAATACTGACTGATATGAACGTGAGAGTACATACATGCATATGTAACTGTAACTGAACTCGTGGAGATACTGACTACTGAGTCTGAATACTAACAACATGAGTGTACTGATAATGAGATTCTGAAAGACTGAGTTTACTGATATTGATATGTAAATCACTAATAAGTGATGGATCTGATACTGTATTACTGACTACTGGGAGACTGATACTATATTCTGATAAAGGAATGATTGTTTCTGATAGTTTGAATTATAAAGAACTGGTCTGATTAACTGTATCTAACAGTCCTGAAGCTGAGTACTGATAGCATGAGTTCTGATAACTTTTGTGATTGATAGAATAAGTGACTATATCTGATAGTCCATAAATCTGAAGGAAACTATCTGAGTTCAATTTTATTTCTGAGTTGACTGTATCTGATAGTCCTGATATACTGAAATCTGAAGAACTATCTGAGTTCTTTATTGAGACTGGGTAGCTATAGCTGACAGTCCTGAAATCTGTATCTAAAATAGTAGGAAGTAGTTATCTAACTAACATATCCCAAATATGCTATAATAGCTAAGCTGGGATCCAATCTCTGCCTCGACTGATCGGGTGTCAATACCGTGCCACTGGAAAGGACAGTTGTGAGAACCCTATATTGGCAGGTACTCAATGAGAATGGTGGGAACCCTAAAATAATGGGTTAAGCCACCTCATCAACCCTAATCTGACGAGTTAAGATGTCTTAACCTACGCTGGCTACGTAGTTCTGGAACATAAGGATGACTACTAAGAATCACACCCTGAACTAGCGGGTGAGTTTCCATCCTTGGGTTTACTCGGTGCTAACTTTTACTCCTATCTGAAGGACACTAAACTGAATAACTAAGCTAAACTGAATAACTGAACTGAACTAATTAGCTGAACTGATACTGATTAACTTTCAAAGATGACCCTTGCAAAATCAAACACTAAAGCCTGATGGATTCAAAAACTCCTAGCTTGTATTACCTTAAGTGACTCATATGAACATGCTTAATGTATTATAAGCTATCTTATCACTTGAGAATATTTGTCATTGAATGGAAATTAACTGAAGCGGGTTAGATGATAAGATGAAGTACGTACAAGACATACACTACTGAAATATGGGTTCATGACTGGCATGACTGAAAGCTGAGCATAACATACTGAACATGCATATCTGATTCATGGGAAGCTGATTCATGAATATAAGACTGAGGATTCTAATAAAGTGAGTTTTCTCAAAATGAGAATGCATATATGATGCACAACTAAAAGACTAAATCCATGCATATCTGATGCATGATTATATGACAGACATGATACGTGAATGCATGACTAAAAGTACTGATGAGCTGATCACGCATATCTGATGCGTGGATTCATGACTAAACTTACTCATGAACATGCAATCGTAAAGGTATCAAGTTTGAACTAAAAACTGAGCATGGAACTGAATACCAAGTTTGGCACTAAAATATGAAAATAAGAACGAGTAAGTTTAAGGAAAACTGTTACCTTGAACTGATAATATCGATAAGTTTGAGATTAATTACTCCATATGCATGATTGGAAACATGAGAACATAACTAAGTCTGGGACGTGGTAGATATACTAAATATCATGATCTGAACTGAATTTTAAAAACATGGCATATGACTGAAGTTGGAGTTTGAGGGTTAACTTATGAGTACCCCTTCTCCAAACTGGATTCATAAAAAAAATAGAGCAGCATGTTTATGTCATGAAATTTTAGGGGTATGATGTATCTCCCCATTGGGACACTATGTCCCTCAAAGGATACTGACTTGGATGAGCTACTGAGGAAAGTTAAGGCGATGCGCAAGACACCTAGGAACTGAGTCATGACTGAATAGCTAGGATCTGAAACTGAGACATGATACATGAACTGAGCTGAACATGAGTGCATGAATACACTAACTTATCTGATTAACTGAATAACTGATAGCTGAATACTGGATCTGCAAAGCTAAACTGTACTTAGTCTGAATAGTTGGGCTGAGATTTTTGAGTTTTATTCATAGGAGATAAGGACTAACTAAATAGGATGAGGTATCTGAGCATGGATTCATGAAGTCTATATTATTTTCGAATGCGAGACCAAGCGTATGACATGGTTCTGAGGTATTCTATAAACTGGGGTACTAAAACACTGATAACTGAGTACTGACAACCTGAATGCTATGGTCAAGCATGTCTGGAACTGAACTAAGTTTCAAATCTGGTTACTGAACTGAAGATGACATTATAACTAAGCCTATGGCTAGTACAGAAATACTGAATTCAAGGACTGAACACTGAGTGCTGGATACTGAAACTATAATTGAGTTGGCAACTGAGTTTTTGATGGCTACATGCTGGGGACTGACATAAGTCAAGGATCTAAATGTACATTTACACTTTGTACTTTCCCAACTTCAAAATATGACCCCTTGCTAGATGTTTGCTTGCATATTTATCATAAAATTCAAGACTATCTTCACAACTACACCTTCGTGCAAAGTAAGCATGCAACAATCTTCTCTTATCTAAACAACTGCTCATCACTACACTGTTCTATAAGGAGAGCTAACTGGAGGAGTAAATCAAGAGGACCTAAAGCATGAATAGATACAAACTAAACTTGACACATGACTGAAACTTAAGGAATAAAATATCAATAGTTTAGATTTACCAATAAGGTCTGAACTGAGGATATACATGACATAATCTAGATATATCTGATCTGTAGGGGCATAGAATGAGTCATGGAAGCTAAGTATTCTGGAAAGCATGATATTCGTATATGAGTCATGAGCTGCATGACCTGAGTCTAGAGTTTTCTGTACTCGTGGGACATGATTTGAATATTGAGGGAGCTGGAACTGAACCCCTTATACTGGGAACTGAAGGCACACATAATCCCATGGAATGTGTGTGAAAGTAGATTATTCTCATGGAACATGACTCGTACTGTGGAGTAAAAGGGACTCCTTATGCTGGAAATTAAATTGATACATGATTATAGTTCATGACCATAGAGTTGGTATGCAATGCCTGAATTGGTATGCAATACCTGAGTTGGTTTCGTGATAGCTGAAGTGAAAAACTCTGCGCTGAGACGAGAATGGGTCTGGAATTGTCTTCCCTTACTGCTTTCTATACATACTGGCTCTACTACTAAAATCTGAGGGCCTGGCTTAGGTACTTGATCTACCATCACATACCTACATTATGTTCAACACCTGTCTGTCTTACTAAACACATCATCTGATTCTGTTTCCTCATATACTGCTAATATCACATTCACACCTTCATGCTTAATTTTGTGTCAATAAACTTAAATGTTTTGTTCGTATTGTTCACGCCTACTGATCTAATCCCCATGAATACATAATCTGATCAAATAGAATAATACTATCCTAACTCTACTACTGCTAAACTTCTGGGTTCAAGAATGAGTTCTCATGATCATGAATAAAATCTGTACGACCTTGGAACAATAATGAACTGATGGGATACTGTTTGAGTCTGTTGCTAATCTCATAACTGACCGTAGGGACTGTCTGAGAAAGCCCTGTCTTTAGGACTTTGAACTTCACTGTATCTATTACCTTAAAAGTAAGGTAAAGTAAACATGAGGGGTGCATGATATGAATCTACATGGTTTCCTTAAAGAAACTTGCTAAAGCACGATCTTAAGACATGAAAGAAGGGAAACTGTTCCTAAAACATCTCATAGCCTCTTGTACATAAGTGTGGTGCACAACATGCCCATGTACTAGACTCTACTTGATGCAGCTTTCAGACTTCCTAGGACACTGTTGAACCTTTGGCTCTGATACCAAGTTTGTAATTCCCCAATTTTCTGAACCAAAATGCTACACGGTGCTCATGACCCCGCAGGACCATAAGCTAACCCATGACTGATATCTGTACCTGTAAACTGCATAATATCTTATAAAATATGTGGAAACATGAACTGTAAGGCCATAAGGTTCAATACTAATACATATTTGAAAAAAATATAGTATATCAATACCAAAAAGGAATATAAATATTGAAGTCTGAACATCTAATCTGATATTTAGTCTGAAAGCCTCTAACTGAACTGAATAAGTAGTTGATGGGACATTTCCCCAACTAACTCCAACTACTAAAAAAAAGTGAAAATTGAAATAGAAATGAAATCATCATGTCATCAAAGGATGAGGACTCACGTCTAACTCTAACTGCTGATCCTGGAATCTACTACTGATTTGGAGCTCATGCCTCTGAACCTATGGTGTAAAATAAGAGAAAGCACCATAGCGAAAATGCGTCAGTACATCTGAATGTACTGAGTATATGAGTGAGGTAGACTAAATGCAAAGGGTTATATGCAAGGACAATACTGACTGATATGAACGTGAGAGTATATACATGCATATGTAACTGTAACTGAACTCATGGAGATATAGACTACTGAGTCTGAATACTGAAAACATAAGTGTACTGATAATGAGATTCTAAAAGACTGAGTTTACTGATATTGATATGTAAATCACTAATAAGTGATGGATCTGATACTGTATTACTGAGATTACTGGACTACTGAGATTTCTGAGTTTTTCTGAGTCACATGACTGACTGAATTCTATAGATCATGGCTTGACTGAGAGTACCATGAAAACATGACATGGCTCTAGGCACACAACTGTATTTTTTGGGTACAAGTATCCCCAGGACTCGATGGAAGGAAACTGACACAACTTGAATTTCTTGAGAACACGACCATCAATAAAAATCCATAATACATGAGTGGGGGATTTCATGAAGTACATGGTCATCATAATATCTATCATGAATAGGAATGCTTATAATAAAGTCATAAATCTCATATTCTAATATCATGGTCATTCCGACAACATATACTATTCATAGCAATCGCATGGAAACCATTCAAGCATAAGGGAACGGCAACATGTAACGTTTAGTTCATATTGAAATGATTTGGGGATATTATACTTCATGTATGTATGCAACATCTCAAACATGGCAGGGAAAGCATGGATATATTTTGTGTACATAATTTATATCTCCATTATCATACATGCTTTATACCACAACAATAACAACACGTAACATGAACTCTTAGCTTGTGTTACCTTAAGTGACTCATATGGACATGCTTAATGTATCATAACATATCTTATCACTAGGATACTCATTGTAAGCCATGCACTAAAATTCTACTCATAGGATAGGAGGTTTCATACATAGGAAAAATGGTTCGTCTCCTAGCTTAGAAACATACAGGGTATTACAACAACTGATGGAACAGATGGCCCATATATTGTATAGGTTCTCTGAAACTATTAACAGATTATCCATCTACTACAACTTATGCAACAAATGAGCTTTTTAGAACCTGTGTTAACAGCTTACCCTATCTACTGCAACTTATCTAATAGATGGATTATCTATTGCAACAGATTACTTAGAATGTAAGAAAGGATAGAAGGTTAGAAAAAGCAAACTTACCCTGTCCTCGTACCATACCTTCATATTTTTCATGTTGTTGGCCTAAATTATGCATTTTGTAGAATTGTGAGGCCTTTTTCGATCTTATCATTATGTTCAGAATAGACTTCTTGGAGGGGTGAACCAAATTTTATATGTTCAACTTCTTCAGTGGTCCCTGCTCTCCAGTGGCCCCTTGAACTTGCTCAGTAGGTACAAGCTAGGGATTCACAACCTATAAAAAAATTAGATATGTCAAAATCAAATAATAATTTATAGTAAATTAGGAAATATGTTAACGCAAAGAACCTATGCAACATATGAGTAATTTGTTACAAATGATAAGTCATCTGTTGCAGCAGATTACTCATCTATTATAATAGATTACCCATTTGTTGTATAAGTTACAGTAGATGGGTAATATGTTAACACAAGTTCAGAGGACCTAAGAAACAGATGGGTAATCTATCAACAGAATACCCATTTGTAGCAATAGATGGACCATTTAATTCAACAGATTACCCATCTATTGCACCAATTACAGTAGATGGGTAATCTTCTGAGATAAGTCTCAACAGATGAACTATTTGTTGCAACAGATGGCCCATCTGTTGCAATGTCTTAACTTGAGTAAAATTATTATATTTAAAAAAAAGACTTACTGCATCATTAGGAGGGTTGAAGTGATCAAGGGGATTCATTTTTGGATTATCCTTGGCAGACAACCACCTAAGGATCCTTGGATAAAAAACCTCATTCGAGTAGTCCTTAACCTGTTGTCGGGGGTGGGGAAGACTTTAAATGCCCAAGCCTAAAAATGTAAACATAATGCATTTTAAGTAATATTTTTAGTTTTTTCTTGATATTTTCTCAAAATTAAGTGACGACTTTGTAATTTCTTAAATTGTTCCAAATTTTATTTAAAGTTTTGGAATAGTTTAAAAGGTCAAATATAATGTTTTCCAAACCCTTCGAATTGAAAAGGGGAAAAACAGTTGGCTACTCTGCTGGGGAACGAACCCAGAATCTCTTTTCCTTTGCATGAATCTGTTTTGGACATGAGTCAAACGAATCTCTAACAGAGTCGTCATTTCTTTCCCCAACAAAGTTGTCATTTTTGTTTTTTGCCCTTTTTGATTCGAACGGTTTGGATAACATTATTTTTGACCTTTTAAACTATTTCAAAACTTTAAAAAATTTTTTAAACAACTTAAGAAATTACAAAGTTGCCACTTGATTTTTGAGAAAATATCAAGAAAAACTAAAAATATTACTTAAAAGATTCAAAATAGAAAAAATCTTTTAAGTTTAGAAATTTTGAGTAAGCGGTTCCTATTAATACTCTTGGAAGGTTGTTAAGGCACCAAGAATATCCGCTAACTTGCGGTTATCTGGACTATTTGAAAATAACGTTTTTGACTAAGTTTAAAAAGGGAAATTGTCTTTTTGAAAACAAAAAGATTAAGGAAAATTAACTTCAAGATTTGTGCAAAACAAATTGTGTTGACTTAGCGGGGACTTTAACTAAGTCTAAGAAAACTAAGAACAATTAGCATATAAAGGGAAAAGGGGGAGATAAAAGGACCTAGGCCATTAGGCCCAAATCATAAACCATGTCATAAACTAATTTGGGCTTTTGACTCATTTTCACCTGTCCTAATCTAAATACTTGGGCTTTTGTCCCATAACCTGTCCTAAGATAGTTTTCGGACCTTTGAGGATCAAAATCCGCTTCACCTGTATTAAATTACAACCCTGTCTTTGAAGCCCAAATGAATGAATAAGCAAATGAATAAATAAAAATAATGAAATAATAAAAATTGAGACTTTTCAAGTCTCTTAATAACCTCATTAATGGGTTTTGACCCACTTTCCTTCTTGTTTTATCTTCTTGCACTCGCATGCCATATAATCGGTTTTTGATTTAAAACTTTGAACTTGACTCGGAGAGATGGGATTCATTGGCTCATTACAAAATGCAAGAGAAAAGAAGTCCATTAGGACTTCAAAATAGATTCATGTAAAGGAAAAGATAAAAGAAAAATAATTAATATGTATTCGAAAATTCTACACTAAATAAATAAATGATGGGATGGAAAAAATAGCATTCTCAAGCATAAAGAAATAGTAAGCTATGATGTTAAAGCAAGCCAAATTATCCAACGGAAAGAAAATTAACTCATCTCCTAAACAATCTTACAAGAAATTAAATCTAGCATAATATAATAAACTAGCCTTTGAAAAGAAGACATGAATCCATAAGCATAGTTACTTAAAATTTGGACAAATAGATTAACACATATTTTCTCCAAACACTATGATATGATAAAGTCTAAGGCATGTTTTCATTAAAAAAAGAAGAGAATGAGCAGCAGCAACAACAGTAATAGTGGTAGTAGTAGTAGTAGTAGTAGTAGTTGTAGTAGTAGTAGTAGTCAGACGCTTATGATTTAAGACTCACACAAGAAAACTTTGAAGTTTTGAGACAATTTGCTAATGCTCCGCCCTGAAACAAGCTCCAAAACTACTTTTTAAAATATTGATTATAACTAACTAGCTTTAGAAACACTACATCTCAAATAAACAGAGATGAGGAAATCTTTCATAGCACCTCAAATATGAAATACAAGACATACTAATGCAACAACACTTTTTGATACAACTGGATCAATCAACATATCTATAAAAAAATCACTATAACATGTGAATAACAATGGGACGTCTAAATGAATAAAACAGCTTTAAAAAGTAAACCAATGAGCAAAGTGAAGCAAATATCATATATTAAGCATATTTGACAAATGATATTCGAAGACAAAATAAGAGAAATAGTAAAAGATTAATTCTAAGAAAAAGTGTCCAATTATGCCAACACCTATTTTAGTTCTACACCATTTCAACAAAACCTATAACCTTAACAACTTTTCAATCTAAACAAGAGAAAATAAAAGACAATTTTGACCACGAAAACTAGTAAATCAGTACTTCAAATTGAGAAACAATTTCATAAACCCTTAACAATAATAACCATTCCTTTTAGCGATAAAGAAAATAACTTTACATACTAAAAGCAAACATATCCACCAATAACAAATTTAAACAAATCATAAGCATACATTTTAAGCAAAGATCAAAACTTTACCCATAATAATCAAAATATAAAGCCAAAAGATGAAACAATCAATATTTAACTATTCTTTTCAACATAAAGGAAACAACTTTACATGCTAAAAATAAACATATCCACCAACAATAAATTTAAATGAAGCATGAGCATGTATTTTAAGCAAAGATTAAAATTTTACCCATAATAATCAAAGAATAAATCCAACAGACGAAACAGTCAATATTAACTATTCTTTTTAAGATAAAGGAAATAATTTTACATGCTAAAACAAATAAATCCACCAACAATGAATTTAAAAAAAGCATGAGTACATATTTTAAGCAAAGATTAAAATTTTATCTATAATAATTAAAGAATAAAGTCAAAAAGGCACGTGCAACTATTGCTAGCTCAATTTTATACCATGAACATAAAAATAACCATAATATCGATACCACAACGTCCTATGGCCTTCAAGGTCATCTACAAAAAATAATATCAGCAAAAAAAATTATAACTACGAACTACGAAGAAGAACGAGATGAAGAAGAAAACAATAATAAAACTAAAAAAAGGAAAAAAGGTGTGTTTACCTTTTTTGGGATAGAAAAACAAAACTACAAGCTTTCTTTGGAGTCTTGACCACCACTGGAAAGCGTTCAACTCGAGAACTTCGATTAGCCCATGAATTTCACGAAAAAAGAATTTTTTTACAAAAAAAAACTCTTCTTTGCTCAAAACTTTTTTTTTCAACCTTGAGACTTTTAGACTTTGAGACTTTCTTTCTACCAAAATAATCGTAGTATTTATAGGAAAGGATGAGGATTTAATTCTTTTCATCCACCAATGTGGGAGAAAAGTATTTATAGGAAATAATATGGATTCAATTCTTTTCATCCACCAATGTGGGAGAAATAATTTAGGGATGCTTTGAAATTTTAAAATTAAAGATACGATGAGGTAGAAGATAAGGTGTGTGGGGGGGGGGGGGGGTTGGACAATGTAGTACAATTTTTGAATTCTAAATTGAAAAAAGGACTTTGAGGAGGAATTGTACAATCTAGTACAAAATTTTCATTTTCAAATTTGAAATTATTTTTGGTGAGAATTAGGTAGAGGTTATGAGAGTTTTTGGAAATTTTAGGGTTATTTAAAATATAATCCCAATTGAAATTTAAAATTTAGCCATATTTATTTAATTTTGACCAAATTAAAAATCATTTGATGGATTTCATTGCAATTATGACTAATTTGATTTCAATTATGGCCAAATCTAACGGATTGACTAAATTAAATTGAAATTCTATAAGAATTAATACTTTATTTAATCCCAAACTTTTTGATTTAATAAAATCAAACATATATTCTTCCAAATAAATTATTTTTGAGAGTAAATTATAGTTAAATCAAAACTTTATCTGTTCGAATTAATTTTCAAGCTTATCTTCGTAAAAACTCAAACTTTGATAAAAATATTCATTCAAGAAACAAAATTTATACAATCTCATTTATGTGAATATAAAAAATGTATAATCATCACTTAAATGACAAATTTAACCTAAATAAATATTTTAGAGTGCATTTGTCCAGATGAAATATATATTTCACTTTTATTTAAAATTTAAAAAATTCAGGATTAAATTAAGTCGTGGAGGGCAAAAATTATGTGTCGACAATGCAAACAAAAAAAGTTAGAATAGTTATTCAAAAGAATAAATAAATGAAAGAGTAAAGAAATAGTGATAAAATTTACCATGAAATCCCAAGAAAAGTCATCTAATCTGATTGTTTTTGGGGATAACTTTGTGAAGAATATTTGATAGTCAAGAAATAGCTTTCACATCTCCATGGATAATTGTTGAATTTATCTATATTTTGAGCAAGCACCATTAATTCAGGTTCTATGACTTTGTTGATATATCTTGCCCATATAATGGAATGCACAAACCAAACTAAGCATTATAGCTCCTTGTACTTCTTTGGAACCTTTTATTCTGGAGATCAGCAAACAACCCCCTGGCTTTGTAGCTAGGTCCAACAATGGACAAGAACTCATTTATTTTTAGTTCTCTTTGTTGGTTTGGGTGGGTGGTGGCTTGGTCAATGTCTTGCCTTTCTTTGATGGTAGTTTGGGTGTCCTTCTTGCCTTTGACTTTTTGATGGGTATTACTTTATGAAAGGTTCTAATGGATAATGGCATTTTAAGCCAGTCACTATGGCAAATTCTTTCATGCCAAAATAAATCAGCATGTCACGATAGTTTATCCATATTTAATCCGCCTTCTTGTCTTCCTCCTTCAAATCTTCGTTATCACCCTTATATTTGATCCTGTACTTGAGAATACTATATACCATGGTCATTCAAAGTCATGAAATATTTTCCTCTAGTAGATGATATGTCATGGAAACACGACACTTTTGATGCTTAAAACTGTAAATTTATACGTGAACTTAGGATATGTTTTTGGATATTATGCAATTTGGTATAAATTGCTGGTAAAATAGGTCTACAATAGTGTTGGAATGAAAAAGGAAGAAAAATACCTAGAAAATACCAATTCTAATCAAGGTACGAGTCAGATCTCGAGTCGTAAGCATTCGATACGACTTGTATACTGAATTGTATGCACAACGGTATCAAAAGACAATCTGAAAAGATAAGTATGGGGAAGATACAACTCAAGTATTCAAGTCATAATCTAGGATACAAGTCATACCAAGAAGTCATAAGCATAATAGAACCTAAACTACCATCTAAGAGTTGAAGTTTCAGAAGTATTCGAGCCAGAAGTCTGAGTACAACTTGTATAGGGAAGTCGTACACAAACCAATGTTCAAAGCATTGAAGGATAGAAGTCCCAGGTGGATACGAGTGAAGGATAGGATTCATATACTTAAGTACGACTCATAAGCAGAAGTTGTATGCTAAAAATAAAGTAGAAGCCTTGAGAGATCAGACACTGGAACAGATTCAAGAAGGTAGGATACGACTCGTATGATGCCGGTTTGAGTTGAATACTGAGTCGTATCAACTGATGACCTAACTTTACCTTTCCTATTTTTATTAGGATTTTTATGTTATTTTTAGATACTATAAATACCCTATGGTTTACCTTTTATTATGTTACGCATTCTTATCATAGGATACACATTCTTATAATAGTTTTACAATTATTCTTGAGATTTTGGGTTTTTATTCAATTCAAGACTTTGAAGTTTATTCATATTACTCTCGTGCAACTAATTATATGTGTTTTTCATTGATAATGAAAGTTTCCTGCACAAACATGAGTGGCTAATCTCCTTGACTAGGGTTGTGAGAACCCTGGATGATTAGCTACATAAAGGAAGTATGATATTCATCTATTCTAGGGTTTATGTATGAATCTTAATATTCTTAGCAATAATTAATCTCATAGCAGCTGCAGGAGCTTGATATAGTCTGTATTCGCATCCATCCCTAATAAGGAGTTTATGATTGGGAAAGAAACATTAATATAGTGATTCAGGATTTCAATCTCCACCATTTAGTCCCTGTGTCTTATCTAATCACTTGATCCTAACAGGTGATAGTGAACTGATGTGGTAGAATGGAGCAACACGGCGACGCCCAGAGACTTAACCAATAAAGGGTGAGATTCATATTCACACCTAAACAGTGGTTGATAATACCTATCTTGTAGACTTTACATGTAGAACAACAATATAGTTGGGTTGAACATGAGAAATTTATAGATTTAAGAAGCAAGGGGGAACACAAGTGTAGTGTTCGTCTTCTATTATCTACAACTCAAAAGCACTCAAGAGTCGGTTACTACTTGTGATTGATACTGCTCGTGGATTCATCAAGTCAAGCAACATTTCATGTTTTACCTGTGGGATCGACCCCAACCTAGTTGGGTTATTTTATTTGCAATCAACCACCGCATACTTCTATTTAGAGTGTAGTTTTGGGTGACATCGGCAGATCAAGAAAGTATCCAAAGCAGCTGGACTTACAATAATTCTCCAATTTTTCCTCCCTTGAAATTTTTGTAAACACATCAAAATTTTTACCCAATAGAGATTTAACTACAAAATCCCCACATAATTTGTAGGATTATCTATCGGCTTCTCAACTTGAAACTTGTCAATACTAAAAGTTTTGACAAGATTATGCTGGGATTTTGATCTAAGTTCACATGTAATCAATGATCTTACAACATCATCATCATCTTTCACATTTTTTTTTCAGATCCATCTTCTTCTTCATCATCATCTCCTACTTCATTTTCTTTTTCCACTTCTTCCTCACTTTTTATTTGCTCTTCTTATTTACCTTCCTCCTCATCTACTTTATCTTAATATTCTCTATCCTTATTATCTTCATCATCTTCCTCACTTTTATTTTCACCACCACCCACTACAAATTTTTTTTCAACTTTCTTTTCTATAACATCTTTTTCTACAATTTCAATATCTATAAAAGGTTTTCTTTTACTTGGTTCTAAAAGAGCTTATTTAGCAAGCTCCTACAAAACCATCTGTACTTTATCCTTTTTGGTTGGTTGATCAGAAACTGACCCACTTTATTTTCTTTTAGGAGACATCTTTTATTTACAAACAAGAGAAAAAAAAGATTACAATTGATATGTGCATCATTTTAAAAATAGGTAACACAAAATTTAATAAATACAATATATTACAAAAAAAATTCCAAAAAATGACTCATCCGTTGCAGTAGATGACTCATTTATTTCAATAGATAACCCACCTATTGCAATAGATAGGTCATTGGTTGGAATAAATCAAAACAGTCTTGCTACAGGTTTAATACCCTCCAACAGATATTTGATTTGTTGCAATTGGTGGGTCATTTGTTGAAAGAACTACATTGATTTATTCCAATAGATGAGCTATCTATTGCGGTATATGGGGAATCTATTGGATTAAATCATGTCAATTAACTAGTAGATGGCCCATCTATTACAATAGGTGGGTTATCTATTAGATGACCTATTTCAATTTCTTCCAACAAATGATCCATCTGTTGCAATAGATGATCTATCTATTACAATATATGGGTCTTCTATTTGAAGAAATCAAATCTGTAGTAGGACCTATTTTGACTTCTTCCAATAGATGAACACAAGCCTAGTATTCATCTTCTATTGTCTACAACTTAAAACCACTCAAGATTTGGGTACTACTTGCGATTGATACTAAAATCCCTCAATTTTCTTTTCTGTACTTCTCGTGAATTACATTAAGTCAAGAAACTATTCATATTTTATGTGTTGGATTGAACCCAACCTAGTTGGGTTATTATATTTGCAATCGACCATAGCATACTTCTATTTGGAGTGTAGTTTTAGGCGATATCAAATTTTGGCATCGTTGCTAGGATAATGGTTTGAGTAGTGAATTGAATTGGTGAAGTTCATAGGTTTTTATTTTCTATTCTTGATTTCACATACGCCGGTGTATGCCAGCTACTAAGAGTTGAGGCAATCCCTTACTCTTATTCGATCCAGATCCAGAGAGAATCCTTCAAACACTGAATATTAGGACAAATTCATAACAGAGTTTAAGACCACCCACCTGTGGATCCAAATATGGAAATCCCTCATGCTCCACTAGATACACTGAATGTTTTATATATACAGACGCAACAAATGTTAGAGCGATAAAGAAGAAAAGACGAAAATGATAGACTTGCTGCAGAGGCTGAGTTAGGTCAGCAAAGTGGACTAGCCAGACCTAGACAGGTATTTGATCATTGAGTTCAGAGAGGTAGAGATCCATTGATTCTTGCCTATCAACACTTAGACACATATGAGGAGGATGAATAAGATATGGGTTATGTTGAGCAGAGGCCATTATTTCTCTTGCTTTAGCCCCCATTATGAATTTTGATATTACTAATGCTATGATCTAATTATTGAATCTAAAGGTTGTATTTTAAAGTGCAGCTAAGGATGATGTAAACATACACCTTGCTAATTTTCTTGGGATATGCACATCTTATACTATTCCTGGGGTGGATCAAAAAGCATTAACATTGAGGTTGTTTCCATTTTCCTTAACAGGTGAAATATCACTTTGGTTAGGGAACTTCCAAGAGGATCTATCACTACTTGGCATGAGTTAAAGAAATAGTTTTTGAGAAGATTTTTACCTCCTGCACGGATGCTATAATTGAAAGATGAAATTTATAATTTCAGATAGTTACCTATAGAATTTATGTATGAGGTGTGGTTTAGATTCAAGAAAAAGATGAGCATGGTACCAAATCATTAAATCAGAGGGTCTAACTTGTCAGAAATCTTCTGTAGATCACTGAATGATAGTTCGAGAGCAATTGCAAGTACTATTTTAGGAGGAACATTTATGTGCCTTCAGTGGGATGCTGCACAGGATATGCTTGATGATATTACTGTGACTAATAGAGGATGGTAGAATAGAGATTTAGAACATGGGGATGACACATAAGCTATTGGAGCAACAAATACTTATGAAGCAGGTCAAGATATGGTAACACAGGAGGTTGCACAACTTCATACAGATATTGAGTTACTTATAAAATAATTTGCAACAATGAGTGCTGAGAAAGTGAATGCTATGGTAGCACAAGGGTCTACTTCTAGACCATTTGAGATTAAATTTGAAGAAGAGCCAAAGTATCTTGATCATAGATTTGTAGATTTTCGAGTCCAAGAGCAATAAAATCAAGGTTAAAACTATTATAATGATTGATACAAAGAAAATATTAGAGAGATATTAATTAACAGTGTAAAGATGACTATAAGGAGAAGAGTGACAAGTATATTCCACCAGGTAGACATGATGCAGAATCCAAAATAGAGGCACTTTTGTCTAAGCTAGTAAAAGGGAAAGAAAGTCAAGAGAGCTGACTGAAAGATATCAAAGTAGATTTGTCAGGTTTGCACCAAAAAGTTAAGTCATATGCTACAACAATCAAGAAGTTGGAGCAACAATTTGTTCAGATGTTAGCCACAGTAAATCAGAGACAACCTGTCACTCTTCCGAGCAATACATTGAAAAATCTAAGAAATAATAGTCATTGCCATTCTATTACTACTCAGAGAGGTAAAGTAACTATAGAACCACTTGTATCCATTGTTGATGAGCAGAACATGATAAGTAGCCTATTGATGTAGAGAACAGTAGAAAAAAGATGTAGGAGAAAAAAAGGTTACAGAGCCTACGTTGAACCCCTTACAAAACCTCTTCCTCCTTATCTAGAAAGGTGGTAAAAGAGATAAAATGATGGTAAGTATCAAAAGGTCTTCTCCATGCTAAAAGAACTATCAGTGAACATACCTCTTGTAGAGGCATTGGAGCAAATGCTCGGATATGCAAAATTTATGAAGGATCTGATCATCAAAAAGATAGTAGTCAGTTATCAGCCAGTTGATAATGTTTATCATTGTAGTATTGTAGCTAATAGATCATTGGTAGAGAAAGAGAAGGATCATGGTGCTTTTACTATACCTTGGCACCATTGGATCTTTCAACTTTGCTCGTGCTTTATGTGATTTGGGTGCTAGTATCAACCTCATGACATTTATAGTATTTAATTAGTTGGGTTTGGTAGCTCTAAAACCTACCACCATGAGATTAGTGATGGCAAACAAGATGGTAAAAAATCCAGTAGGTATTTTATATGATGTATGGTAAAGGTGGCTTACTATATATTTCCTTATGATTTTGTCATCTTAGATTTTGAAGTGGACTTCCAAGTCCCAATTATTCTGGGAAGACCATTTTTTGCTACAAGCAGGACCATTTTTGGGAGCCTTTATTTGTACCTTTGTATATAGCTACTTTCTTAGGTAATTTATTAGTAGTGGATCAGGTTTATGTATCTTGTGTTGTGACCATTCAAGATTATAATACCCAGGATGATCTTATTGTGCTAGACATGGTGGATTTTGATGTGATTCTGTGTATGGACTGGTTATCCCCCTACCACGTGATTTTAGATTATTTTTCCAAAACCATTACCTAAGTCATGCCTAGGATACTCCCATTTGTGTATTAGGGTATTTTTAGTAGCACACTAATGGGATTATTTATTATCGTTAGGCTAGAGGATTAATAGCGAGGGATTGTAAGTCATATCTTACCTATGTTCTTGATAATAGTATGGAAAGTCTCAGTTGATTCTATTGTTATTATTTGTGATTTTCATGATGTCTTCCCTACCAACCTACCTGGCCTTCCTCCTGAGTGTGATATTGAGTTTGTAATTTACCTTGAGTCGAGCATCCAACCTATTTCTATGGCACCTTACCATATAGCTTATGTTGAGCTTAAGGAGCTAAATTCTTAAATTTAGGATCTTTTGGGTAAGGGATGCATTAAGCCGTATTTATTACCTTGGGGTTCTCTTATTTTATTTGTAAAAAGAAAAATGATTCAATGCGTATGTGTATTGAATATAGGAAGGTGAATTAAGGTTGAGGATTTAGGTAGAGGACTTCTCTAAGATAGCCTTCGGGACTAGTTATAGCCATTATGATTTCCTGGTGATGTCTTTTGGGTTAACTAATTCCCCAACAGTGTTCATAGAGTTGATGAGTTGCATTTTTGGTCCATATTTAGACTCCTTTATGATTGTTTTCATTGATGATATTCTTATTTGTTTGAGGAGTAGGGAAGAACACGAGCAGTATTTGAGAATTCTGCTCCACACTTTGAGAGATCATAGGCTTTTCTCCAAATTCTCAAAGTGTGA